>NW_022589756.1:4106934-4137563 GCF_004348235.1 Phoca vitulina
CTCATGGATTGGAAGAACAAATATTGTGAAGATGTCAATGCTACCTAGAGCAATCTACACATTCAATGCAATCCCCATCAAAATACCATCCACTTTTTTCAAAGAAATGGAACAAATAATCTTAAAATTTGTATGGAACCACAAAAGACCCCGAATAGCCAGGGTAATGTTGAAAAAGAAAAGCAAAGCTGGTGGCATCACAATTCCGGACTTCCAGCTCTATTACAAAGCTGTCATCATCAAGACAGTATGGTACTGGCACAAAAACAGACACATAGATCAATGGAACAGAATAGAGAGCCCAGAAATGGACCCTCAACTCTATGGTCAACTCATCTTTGACAAAGCAGGAGAGAATGTCCAATGGAAAAAAGACAGTCTCTTCAACAAATGGTGTTGGGAAAATTGGACAGCCACATGCAGAAGAATGAAACTGGACCATTTCCTTACACCACACACAAAAATAGACTCCAAATGGTTGAAAGACCTCAATGTGAGACAGGAATCCATCAAAATGCTAGAGAACACAGGCACCAACCTCTTCGACCTCAGCCACAGCAACTTCTTCCTAGAAACATTGCCAAAGGCAAGGGAAGCAAGGGCAGAAATGAACTATTGTGACTTCATCAAGATAAAAAGCTTTTGCACAGCAAAGGAAACAGTCAACAAAACCAAAAGACAACCAAGAGAATGGGAGAAGATATTCACAAATGACATATCAGATAAAGGGCTAGTATCCAAAATCTATAAAGAACTTGTTAAACTCACCACCCAAAGAACAAATGATCCAATCAAGAAATGGGCAGAAGACATGAACAGACATTTTTCCAAAGAAGACATCCAAATGGCCAATAGACACATGAAAAAGTGCTCAACATCGCTTGGTATTAGGGAAATCCAAATCAAAACCTCAATGAGATACCACCTCACACCAGTCAGAATGGCTAAAATTAACAAGTCAGGAAACGACAGATGTTGGCGGGGATGTGGAGAAAAGGGAACCCTCCTACACTGTTGGTGGGAATGCAAGCTGGTGCAGCCACTCTGGAAAACAGTATGGAGGTTCCTCAAAATGTTGAAAATAGAGCTACCATATGACCCAGCAACTGCACTACTGGATATTTACCCCAAAGATACAAATGTAGGGATCCGAAGGGGTATGTGCCCCCTGAAGTTTATAGCAGCAATGTCCACAATAGCCAAACTATGGAAAGAGCCAAGATGTCCATCAACAGATGAATAGATAAAGAAGATGTGTTGTATATATACAATGGAATTTTTTTTTTTTTAAAGATTTTATTTATTTATTTGACAGAGAGACACAGCAAGAGCAGGAACACAAGCAGGGAGAGTGGGAGAGGGAGAAGCAGGCTTCCCGCTGAGCAGGGAGCACAATGCAGGGCTCGATCCCAGGACCCTGGGATCATGACCTGAGCCGAAGGCAGACGCTTAACCACTGAGCCACCCAGGTGCCCCTATATACAATGGAATATTATGCAGCCATCAAAAGGAATGAAATCTTGCCATTTGCAATGACGTGGATGGAACTGGAAGGTATTATGCTGAGTGAAATAAGTCAATCGGAGAAAGACATGTATCATATGACCTCACTGATATGAGGAATTCTTAATCTCAGGAAACAAACTGAGGGTTGCTGGAGTGGTGGGGGGTGGGAGGGATGGAATGGCTGGGTGATAGACATTGGGGAGGGTATGTGCTATGGTGAGTGCTGTGAATTGTGTAAGACTGTTGAGTCACAGACCTGTACCTCTGAAACAAATAATACATTATATGTAAAAAAAAAAAAAAAAGAAGAAGAAGAAGAAGAAGAAGATAGCAGGAAGGGAAAAATGAAGTGGGGGAAGTCAGAGGGGGAGACGAACCATGAGAGACTATGGACTCTGAGAAACAAACTGAGGGTTCTAAAGGGGAGGGGTGTGGGGGGATGGGTTAGCCTGGTGATGGATATTAAAGAGGGCATGTTCTGCTTGGAGCAGTGGGTATTACATGCAAACAATGAATCATGGAATACTATATCAAAAATTAATGATGTAATGTATGGTGATTAGCATAACATAATAAAAAATAAGTAAAAAAACAGTAAATGTAAAACATAGGAAAAATTACTTTAAGAAGTATTCTGAAGGCAAATTTTCAGGCTGACCTGAATAAATAATTTGAGGAAAAAAAAAAAAAAAGAATGTAGTACTTTAGAGTGCCCTGGCGGTGTCAGACTGATGGCCTTCAATTCCAGGCTCCTCCTCTTACTTGTTGTATGACTTTAGGAAATTTACTTAGGTACTCTATACCTTATACTTCTCAGATACACAATTTCAGGGAAAAATAAATACCTCCTCGGGCACCTGGGTGGCTGTTGTTAAGTGTCTGCCTTCGGCTCAGGGTCCTGGGATCGAGCCCCACATCGGGTTCCCTGCTCCCTGCTCCGCGGGAAGCTTGCTTCTCCCTCTCCCACTCCCCCTACTTGTGTTCCTGCTCTCGCTATCTCTCTCTCTCTGTCAAATAAATAAATAAAATCTTTAAAAAAAAAAACAACCTCTTTTGGTTGTTGTGAAGCATTCTAACAATTTTCAGTTTATGGTATCCACTGTTAATATGGATGTTGCCACTGAAGAGGAGCATTGGATGGTCTTGGGGAAATGGTCTATTGAATAAACAAGTCTACTCAAATCCCTTATTGCTGTTCATTGCTTGTTTGTATTTGGTCATCATAAAGAGTAATTTCTACCTTTTAGATTAGACCCATTACTTGTCCTTAACAATTTATATGTTACACAGAAATTTAGACTTCTTCCATGACCCCAAAAGATGGAACAAGAAGGAAATTTTTCTTCACAATAAGGAAAATCTCTGTGAGGATAAGAATAATTGATTCTCACTAGTTTTGGAGCCTTCAGCAGTCCCCCAAGCTGTTTGAAACTTAGCTTTGTCATTTATAACATGGGAATGATGAGACCTATCTTAAGCATGGTTGTGAAGACCATATGAAATTCAGAGTGCCATGCTCGGAAAATATTTGCTTCCTTTACAAATCCCTGTGATTTTTTTTCCTTTGGTTATCTGAAAGGAACAAATCTCTATTTTCCACCTGTCCTCAAGATACCACACATTCAGCACAAAAAGACCCTATTTCCACATTCTGCTTTAATGGAGCATCTATTCTAGTGTAACTAAGCAAATATATAGATGCAAATACTTGAGAATCGAATTCTGCTAGAAACTTAAAATTTTTCCAGCATCCCCTTCTGTACTCTTGTTCCTACGTTTCCATGTGTGTATGTCCCCTATCAAAAAAAGGGACAATATTACCCTCATGCATGCCTGCTTCAAGCAAGCACTCATGAGAACAAGTGATGAGGCAGTTAATGAATGGAGGCCCTGGACAGAAAGCAGAATTCCTGTGCATACTTACTGAGTCTATCCCAGAATGAAAGTATTTCCCTCTTGCTGGTGCCAACATGTGTATTTAATATAGTCATCAGGAAAATTTATATAGCAGGCTTTGCAGTCAATAAAATTGGATTAGAATTATTATATTGTCACTTATGTGGTCATAAGCAATTTCACATCTGTAAGCCTGAATTTCTTTGTCTTTGAAAATTGGAATTGTACTTGCTTCACAGTGTGATAATGAATATGCATAAAAGAGATAAATGTTTTTGTGACTCTAAATCAGAGAGGTCTATGTAATCTTATCAAAATACACCAGTGTGCAAGTGAGGAACATTTCCTCACTTACTCACTGCTCTAGTCTGCTGCAATGGGGAACCCAATTTTCAAAATCAACACCAAGTAAAACATGACTGATTCACTCAATATGAGTAATTGATAGTGAATATCAAGTGTTTTATATTTTAAATTTGCATGTTAAGAAGAAGGTTTATAAGTGCATATTTATATGCATTTCTGAGCAAGATCTTAATGAGAAAGTGAATATTACAAAAGTCCATTCATCCCTATGTTCCCAATGAATTTAGAAATGTCCATTTAACCCTGTGTTTTGTCTCTAACTAGGGTGTTTTGTAAGAACACATGATTATCTTCTTGATATTTATTCTATAAATTTGGGGAGTTCCTTGCCCTCAATGTTAAATACTTTTAATAAATATATATGGTTCTATTATTGATTTACTTATCCACATTCCTTACAATCTTATTATCTGAAGAGAAGCATAATAGTGAAGGATGTAGTGGCACATTTATGTCACATTCATCATAACTTCCCTATATTGTGCCCACAGCAGGCATTACTAATCAATAACAGAACTCTTAGTCTCAGAATCCTTCACAATCCAGTATTTCAAGCAGCCACTACCAATCTCTATGTTTGGCTAGATTTTCTTTCCTGTATGTTTCCAGTTAGCACTGGCCAGAAGAGAAATTCTTGAGGACAGACATGAAGCAGCAGCCATTTTGTTGACGACATAACACCCACTGTCACTCATCTGCTTACTTACCTTTCTGATTGCTCTACCTTGCCTGGGATCCTCTGTGACCAAAGTCCCTGGCTTCTGAAGGATAGCCTCATCACAAGTTCACAGGTGACAAGAACTGATACAGGTTTTCACACCATTCTTCAGCTTGTGCCTGTGGGTTCCTGCTTGATCTTACTTTCCTTCCTTCTATGCCCATCTACCTGTTCTGTGACTATAGGCTCCAGAACTGAACACAAAGACAACACAAAGACCCACAGTTAAACCAGACCCACAACTTCAAGATCAAGCCCTTATAACAAATCCATATATATCCTAGTGATTCTGCTTCTGGGATTGAACGGTGAATGACTTAGGAATTAACATCACATGTCATAATTTCTAAGATTCTTTCCAGATTTCCCCCCTTACATATGGGGGGTCCAAACAGCAGAATGGTTGGGGGCCCAAACTTTGTAGTGTAGGTTACTACAAATCTTAACTCATGTGTTTTTAGACAAGTTTTCAACCTCATTGAACTTAAGATTTCTTGTCTGTAACAGAGAAATAATAATATTTACCCCATCATAAGATTATGATGATTTAAGAAAATTATGTTTATAGAACGCTTAACACAGTGCTCGGCACTCAATAAATGGTACTTTAAGAAACTGTAAGTATAGATTTTCAATCTTACTACATTTTGAATTGACAGAGGTTGCTAAAATAATAATTCTAAAATCTTCTTTAATGACTCAGCTGTGAATTAGCCACCTAAAAGAAGGAAAAAAATAATAACAATTTTAGTGACAAAAAAGTAAATTGCTTACACTTCCATTTTTTCTTTAAGCTCTAATTTGATTTTTGATTTATAGTCCATTATTTAATATGCATTAGCTGCTTTGAATTCTGAAACAAAATACTTATCTGTAGATTAGTTCTTTCTTATGCTGTCCTAAGTCTGTGTATGACAACAGTGTACACTGGAAAGCACACCCAGGGGACTCCAAAGTCTGGATTCAGCTTGACTTTCCTGCTTCTGGCACATGACTTGAGCAAATATCATAGCATTGCTAAAATCTGCTTTCCTATCCATGAAATGAAGGTCACATCTTCCTATAGACTCGAAGGGTTGTTGTTGTGAAGTTAAATGTGAGACAGCATTGGTATGTCCGAGTGCTGTAAACGTAGGATGGTGTCATGACTACTGCACATGTTCTTGTGAAAGTCCAATGTGAATTGTTCTGTCTCTGTTCAGCCAAATAGTAGCACTATTTATTTCCGCTTCATGGAGATGACTTGGGAAGCATAAAGTCCAAAGGGAAACTAGTCTTGTTCTTATTCCCCAAAATGAGAGTAATGTAACATATTTTGTTTATTAATTATTTAACCATTTGGAATATGTGGGGAGGAAAAAAAACAAATTTCTCCATTATACTTATTTTAAATCATAGGTGATTATTTTGAATAAACGAATAATTGAAGGCTAGCACTAAAAAATAAACTTAACTATTCATTTATTAAATGCTTAGAATGGTTGAAATACATAGCTAGATGTGGTAGGAGCACCAAAAATGAATTCAGTAGAATCTCTGTCCCTAAAGAGTAAGACACCTCATCGGGAGAATCAGTCATGTCACATGTACAAATAAATATAATTCACAATAGAAAATGAATGTCAGCATCCAGAGGAAACCCCAGTTTAGACAATCACATCATTTCTTTCTCACAAAGGGCATTTTTATATGATTTCATACTTTTGCTACCACATTTACTGAAATTGAACTAGCATGTTTCAAATGAACTCCACATAAGGCAATTAGGCCTGAGGCTTGATGATATGATCAAAAAGAATAAAAATAGCAAACAAACAAAAATATAGCTCGGGTCATGATCCCAGGGTCCTGGGATCGAGCCCCACATGGGACTCCTTGCTCAGCGGGGAGCTTGTTTCTACCTCTGCCTGCCCTCCTTCTGCTTGTGCTTGCTCTCTCCCCGCCCCTCTCTCTGTGTGAAATAAATAAATAAAATCTTTTAAAATTTTTAAAAAATAAAAAAAGAAAGATAAATGAAAGAAAAAAAGAAAATCAAGTTGTTCTTAACAAAAATTTTGTTTTTTTCCTTTCCCCTTATTTTATCAATTTTTCTTGTTTTGCTCAGCTGCATAGAACCCAGAGTATTATAGTGACTAGCAATTTGGATTACTCAAACAGTGCCATATTTCAGTGTTATGAAACCCAACTAGAAATTTTGAGATACTAGATTTCCCCAGACAGGAACTGGCTATTTGCATCTCTCCCATGATTACAGAATTCCTTTTAGTACCTTGGGTTAGTAGTAATCTATTTCTAATTCATCTCAGTATCAATTGTCTTCATGTATTCATTATATCACTGTCATGCTTTTATTCAATAAATGTTAATTTAGCAACTAATAAATGGACTAATTCATCAAAATGCTTATGATATAGCTGGAGAGATAAAACATATATACATAAAACTTAAACAATTTTTATTTAATATTCAACAATAGTGTAATAATTAAATAATAATGTAATAATGTAATAACAATAAATGCTTTAAGTTTTCTGGTGAGGTGATATGTGGAGAGAGAGCTGATTTACCTTTAAACTGGAACTGTTCTATCTCTATCTCTGGGGACCCTTGGATGTCTCACTGGTTTTACTTTTGGTCAAGATAGTGGCAGTGGTATTTAAGATGTGCTGCTAAAGACCCAAACCCTCCCCAGTGACCTCAAAGGTCAATTTCTTTACTGCTGCTTTGCAACTGACCTAACCAGTTTGATAACCTGGCTTGACTACGTAAGGAGCCACTGAGAGCTTTTTGGTAGGGTTTCTACCTGAGATTCCTTGCACAGATCTCCTGGTTCAAGCAAGAGATTCAGTCAGTCCACGGTGCTCAGAGAAAGGGCCTTGTGATGTCTCTGGGGTCTCCTTGATGCTTGCCTGCATTCTCTTTCTCCTGGTGTCCTGCATCCTTTACCTTTATTTTGTTTTTTGTTTTTGTTTTTTTTTTTCCATAAACATTCTCAACTTCTTTTTTTTTTTTTTTAAAGATTTTATTTATTTATTTGAGAGAGAGAATGAGAGACAGAGAGCATGAGAGGGAGGAGGGTCAGAGGGAGAAGCAGACTCCCTGCCGAGCAGGGAGCCCGATGCGGGACTCGATCCCGGGACTCCAGGATCATGACCTGAGCCGAAGGCAGTTGCTTAACCAACTGAGCCACCCAGGCGCCCTTATTTTGTTTTTTTATTGAAGTATAATTACATATAGTGTTATATTAGTTTCAGGTGTACAACATAATGATTCAACAATTTTATACATTACTCAGTGTTTATCATGGTAAGTGTAGTCACCATCTGTCACCAATGTTAATTACAATCTTAATTTACTTTATTTCCTATACTTTGCTTTTTATCTCCATGACTTATTTATTTTGTACCTGAAAGTTTGTACCTCTTACCTTTTGATTCCTTTATCTTTAAATAAAAACCTTGTGTGAGTACACTCTGTAGAGTCCAGCGGTGAGTTCTTTTCAAAATACCCAAACTGGGGAATGCCATACTGTTAGCGGAATACCACACAGTTAGTGACCCAGACGGGACATTTGAAATGAAAGCCTCCACCCCAACTCTAATTTAGATAATAAAGGCTAAAGCATTGTTTAGGAGAAAGAAAGATGAGATACTAGATTGGTGAGGGGGATGAAAACATTGTTTCTAGGTAGTTTATCCCTGCCCATTCTAGGCTGAGTTCACAGAATTACTCCTTTCACTGATAGGCAGAAAAGCATTTGTAGGCCTGGGGCCAGGGGGAAAAGCAAAGGAGATTCAAACTGAGGGAAATTCAGCCAAGAATTGGAGCCTTGCTGCTCCTATCTATTCTAGGTAAAGTGACCAAGAGCACATTGAAGCTGCTAGCACCACCATTTAGGGGCTGTGACTGTCTGTAAAGGGGGAGGAATGGAGTATCTGGGAGGAGTTTGGGTAGATATTTGCTTTGATTGTAATTTAGTCAATTATAGGGTTAAGCTACCTTTTAGATCCATTTTGCAACTCTTCTGGGAATTGCTTTGAAATGGAAATTGAGTTTGGGGAATTAGAGGTGATATTGTGTGCAGTTGTATTCAGGATCCTAACCTGGCTTGTAGCTTTCACAGAGATGTGTTTAGAAGGGCAAACTCCCTTCTGTTAAGCTGTATAATGGCAAGAGTGTGTTATACAAGCCCTGGAGAGGGGAATTACCCATCTCCTCTCTTGGATAGTAAATGGAATACTCCAAGGCTACTGAAATGCTGGGAATGCTAGCATCTTTGGATTGGTTGTATGATGATGCATAACCTAACACTGTGATTCTGAGTCAGGTGATGGTTAATGCTGAGATGAAAGAGTTACAAGTCTGTGGACATCTCAGTGCCCACCTTGTTGGGGGGGTGCAAGATAATTTGATCCCCCAGATCTCCTTGCTCAGCTCTTCTGAATGGGGTTTAATGACAGGGAGAAACTAGGATTATTCAGAAGAAATGGAGCAAGAAGGATACAAGGGATGGGGAAAAACCTTGGGACAATTGAACCAGGCAGAAATGTTTTATGGTTGATTAAAAATGGCATGAAAGGGGGGGAGATAATTGGAGTAGTCATTAAATGTTAATGAATCACTATAAAAGATTATAAACACTCCAGCACCAGCTCCTCAGATTGTAAAATGATTAAGACAGATTCAATCAATCTACCCTAGTTTTGGCAGATTAAAAATCTGAGTATTACACAAGAGAAGAGTCCAGAATCTCTTCAGAGCCTATGCCAATGTAAAAAGTACAAAGCAAAGAGACAATTATGATTGTGAGTGATGGGAAAGCCCAAGTCTCTTAGAGAAAAACCCCATTGGGGACCCACAGCCATTTGCATTGTTCTGGGTCAAGAGGCTTATGGGTGATGAAGAAACGTTATTGGGATTGCTAGAGACTGGTACCCAGACGTTATAATGTAGTGTTAATGGGCACTGTAATTACATTAGAGGAATGTGGTGATGTGTGGGTAGAAGGCTAGCAAGTGAAAGTATGGCTCAGAGTGGGGATTTATGGATACAAATTGTGCATGTTTACTGTCTCACTCTTACCAGGATGTATCATTACAAAGGATGTGATGTCTGAATGGGCTCTTTCCTTATCCAAATCTTTGGGAAAGGGATGTTGTACAAGTCTGCTCCTCCCCTCCATTTTAAGTAGACATGCTAAATAGGAAACCTTTAGCATTACCTGAGCCCACTCAAGTAGTTAATTTAAAACCATATGAGATACACAGGAGAGCAGTTTTGGCTTTAATTTTGGATCTGTGATAAACAGTGATATTAGTACCCACAAATTTCTTATGTCGTAGTTCAATATGGCCTATAAAAAAGCTGATAGATCCTAAAGGTTAACTGTAAATAAGAGGACTGAACAAGATGGTGATTGTGGAAGTTTCTGCTACTGGCAGGTGTGCTGACTACAGCTTCTGGCGAAAGTCTATTACTGCCACCCTGTGGCAACAGCCAGGATTTTTGGATTAGGACTAATAGACTGGTAATAGGATTTGGAAAAGAATCCTCTAGATGACTGGAAGATTAAAGGAACACCCTGCTGGGGTGCTCTGTTATGGAAAACCTGGATTTGAACGGGGGAACTAAAGTGGGACATGCTGATGCACATCAAAAACCCCCTTCCGATTTCTAAGGTGATTTGAACCCAAAAGTGAATGCCCACTTGTACTTGAAGGGTGGACTTTTGGGTAAAGAGATAGTGGCTATAGACATATGAGCAATGCAACAATGGGCAGGAAGAAGATGTATCTACCTATCTCACTCAGAAACTTGAAATGTGACTAAAAATTGCTCTGTCCGTTAACAGGAACGTCAGAGACTAAATATAGTCATGGGCCTCATACCAAGGTGATCTAGGCTGACCCATAGCTGGCAGGTAACCCGTGGCTCTGTGGTGGATACCAATAGGCCTTCACTGCAATAGATATGCATTCTGGGTTTGGATTTGCATATCTGATAGCTGAAGCAAAGTATCCTAACACCATAGAGAATATTATTTCAGTTTGGGCTCTTGTTTACATATCACCTAATCAAAGAACCAATTTTATTGCAGGTACACTGCAACATGGACTTAAAAGCATCATATGCAAGAAAGCTCACCTCTACAAAGTAGTGAGCTGACTGAACATTGGAATAAGCAGTAGAAACACTTTCTTAGAAAAGTAAGAGTGATAATGGACTGAAGTGATGGCTTCTATGGTTGAATAAGTGTCTGTCAAAAATTTAATAGGCATGAAAGTAAAGGGAATTTTCCATTGGATAGGTTGTTGAGATATTGCAGAAGGTAAGGAAGAGGGGTGAGACATGGAAGCCTATATAAATTTTTCTCTACTTCTAATTTTCTGTTCTTTATCTCTACCCAATTCTGTAGTGCCAGGAGTTGGATTTCATTTAAGAATTTCAGAAAAAAGAATTGCTTAACATGCCACCATGACAATATCCTTGAATGTTACTGTACAATTTCCTAAGGGGATATTGGGCTGTTGTTTATCCTCACCTTTCTAAGCTGGATCTGTTTCTGATTTTTTGCCCGGTGGATGAGACTCATAAGCTTGTACTTATCCAGTCTTACTCTATTTGACTAAAATGGACAAAGGGTATTGACAAGACTCATTACTGCCACCTATATGGGTTAATCCTCTGCTGAACCTTACATTTGTACTCTGGGGATGGAAGGAGGATTTGAATGAAAACCAATAATAAATTAAAAGAAGGAAAGGTATTTACTGATCTAAAAGGGGCTGAAAAATGAATAATGGTGAAAAGGAAAGGCTAGAACAAGAGAATGATACTTTCTCTTAGATAGATTTACAGATGCCCCATAAAAGTGAAGATATTATCCTATAGAAATCAACTTTTTTGTTTGAATCTAAAGGTCCCAGGATGTGCTCCAGGGAATTAAAGAAGCATTCAATTGGGTGTCCTTCTATATGATGGTGTCTTGATGACATTAACCACACCCTATCGAGGATAGCTTTTGGGAGGAAACATGCAGGAAAAAAACAAAGATCACTGAGTAATTATTAAACAAAGTGATGCTCTTTTGAGGAAGATGCTTAGGTAAAATGAAAACATGTGTTGCATGTTCAATTTGTCATGGTATTATGTGTCCTAATGCATATAATCCATGTTTTTATGGATTGAGGGCAGTCATAAAAATAAAGAATACTTGGCAAACAGATGGTAATGTCAATTCGTGGGCCCTGATGTCCACCAAGTGATAGTGAATTCATCTATTTCTCCTTGCAGATCTAGCAGGTTTTGCCTCAAGTAGTTTCATACTCTAATGTTAGGTGCATACATGTTTAGGGTTGTTAAATCTTCTTGCACAATTGACCCTTTATCAATCATTATGTAATCTCTCTCTTTATCCCTGATAATCTTCCTTGTTCTGAAGTTTGCTTTGTCTAAATTAATATAGCCACTTCAACTTTCTTTTGATTAGAGTTAGCTGGCATATCTTTCTTTATCCCTTTACTTTCAATCTGTTTGAATCCTTATAGTTAAAGTACATTTTTTTTAAATTTTTTAATTTTTTTTATTTTTTTTAAGATTTTATTTATTTATTCATTAGAGACAGAGAGAGAGAGGCAGAGGGAGAAGCAGGCTCCCAAGGAGCAGGGAGCCCGATGCGGGACTCGATCCCAGGACCCTGAGATCACGACCTGAGCCGAAGGCAGACGCTTAACCATCTGAGCCACCCAGGCGCCCTAAAGTACATTTTTAATAGACAATATAGTTGTGTAGTTTTTTTAAATCTCCTCTGACAATTTTTTTAATTGATCTATCTAGAGCATTCACATTTAAAGTGGCTATTGATATTGCTGTTCCTTTCTTTATGCAGAACCAAATTTCTGAGAATTCAATAATAAATTGCCATGAAATAGGTGGCTTAAACAACATAAATTATTGTCTCTTGATTCTGGAGGCCAGAAGTTTGAAATCAAAGTGTCAGCAAAATTGGTTCCCCCCAGGGGCTGCGAGGGAGAATCAATCCCGTGACCTCTCCTAGATTTTGATTGTCTCATGCGTTCTTTGGCTTGTACATGGTATTCTCTTTGTATCTTCACATCACTGTCCCTTTCTGTGTTTAACTCTGTGTCCAAGTTTCCCCTCTTTGTAAAGATGACATTCATATTGGTTTAGGGCCCACCCTAATGATTTTATTTGAACTTGATTATCCCTGAACAGATTCTATTTCCAAATCAACTGACATTCTCAGGTGCTGGGGTTAGGACTTCAACCTATCATTGTGTGGGGGACACAATTCAATTCACAATAGTCTGTCTCCAAGCTCCTAAATTCGTGTCCTCCTTACATGCAAAATCTGTTTGCCCTATTTCAACATCCCAAAAATCTTTATCACTTTAGTGTCAACTCTATATAAAATCCCATCATCTAAATCACTCAGATCATTATGGATAGAGCTTGGGGTGTGATTCATTCTGGGGCAAAATTAATTCCTCTTCACCTGCGAACCTGTGAAACCAGAGAAGTTACCTGATTCGAAAATACAGTGGTGGGGCAGACTTAGGATAGACATTCCCATTCTAAGATGAAGAAATAGGAAGGAAAAAGAAAGTCATGGGTCCTAAATAAGTCAGAAAACTAGCAGGGCAAATTCCATTAAATTTAAGTCTTGAGACTAACCCTCTTTGTGTCAATGTTTTGTCTTCTGGGCCTACTGGGGTGGCAGCTCTGGGTGGTGGCTCATCCTTCTCTGCCTGGGAAGTAACCCCACCCTTTGGAACTCATCATGTGGCCCTGACTCTTGGAATGGAAGAGGCTGTAGCCCAGTGCCCTGAGCCTTTGGCCTCAGAACCCTAATGTCAATGACAGACCTATTGGCCTCTGAACTTCCTGTGAGGTAATTCTTCTGGTTTTTTGAAGGGTAACACATGCTCACAGCTGAATTGCTCTATTCACCTGTTTCCTGCCTATAGAATCCTAGAAGTCTGAAAGTCTTCCTTCATTTTGTCTGGTCTCTCTCTCCCTCAGTCCAAGCTGGAAGTGTTTCTGCTGATATGGTCAATCCATCTCTTCCAATTCTGGCTAGCAATTCCTTCCTCTTGCATTTTACTATAAGCAGCAAGGAGAAACCAGAGAAACCAGACCATGCCTTCAACACTTTGTCAGAAACAGCCTCAACTACATATTTGAGTTCATTTCTTACAAATTCTACTTACTGCCCAACAGGACACAAGTTCTCTGCCACTTTATAAGGATCGCCTTTCCTCCAGTTATGAATAACATGTCCTTCATTTCTGAGATCTCACCAGAAGCATGTTGAACATTCAGGTTTCTACAACAGTCTCATCTTCAAGGCAACTTTGACTTTTTCCATCAAACTCCTGAAAATTCTCCCAGACTCTTGACGCTACCAAATTCCAAAGCCACTTCCACGTTTTTAGATATTTGTTACAGCAGCACCCCACTTACTGTTACTATGATCTGTATTAGTGTCCGGGACAGCCATAACAAAGTACTCCATACTGGGTGGATTTAACAACAGAAATTTGTCACATAGTTTCAGGGGCTAGAAGTCCAAAATCAAAATGTTGGTAGCTTAGTTCCCTCTGAGAGCTGTTCATTCTATCCCCATATCCCCCAAACCTGAATTATTTCAGCATTACCTCTGAGTCTAAAACCTCATCATCTAAGTCAACCAAATCAGTGACGGCTGAGGCTTGAGTCTGTCCCACACCTTTCTCCCAGCTTCTGGTAGCTTCAGGCATTTCTCAGCTTGTAGATGATATTCTCTCTGTGTCTCTACTTTGTCTTGTCTTTAAGCATGTCTGCCTCTGTGTTCAAATCTCCTTCCCCTTTTCAATATGGATTTATGTCGTGATGACATCATTTTTACTTGATAACATTCATTTTCATATAAGGTTGCTTTCTGTGGTAATGAACATAGGACTTCAATATATACAGACATAAAATGATCTGTATTATTTGCCTCCTCCTTGAATAAGTTATTTTAGTATGTCTTAAAGGGCATATCTACTTGTGTTGAATTCTCTCAGTTTTTGTTTATCTGAAAGTCTTTGTTTCCTTTACTTTCAAAGAATAACAATTTTAGGTGGTTGTTTTTTTTTCCTTCAAACTTTAAATATTTTATCCCATTTTCTTCTTGCTTGCATGGTTTCTGACAAGAAGTGTACTGTAATTCTAATCCTCCCACTCTCCAGCTGTCTTTGATTTTCTACAGTTTGGATATGGTGACCAAAGTGTGTTTTTATTTTTTATTTTTGTTTTTTGTTTTTTTGGTATTTATTCTGTTTGGTGTTCTTTGAGCTCCCTGGATCTATATCTGCCATTCATTTTGGAAAGTTCAGGACATTATAACTTTATATATTTCTTCTTTTCTATTCTCACTTTCTTCTGCTATTCTAATTACAGTTATGTAACTTTTTTTTTAAGATTTTATTTATTTATTTGAGAGAGAGAGAGGTGTGTGCATAAGCAAGGGAGGGGCAGAGAGACAAGCGGGGCGAGTCCGACTTAATCCCAGAACACTGAGATCACAACCTGAGCCGAAGTCAGACACTTAACCAAATGAATTACCCAGTTGCCCAACACTTACGTAACTTTTGATTAATTAAATATTTATTGAATATCACTGTTATGTCAAATATTATCCTAAGAACTAGAAATATACTTGTGTTCAAAAAAGATTTAAAAAATATTAAACAGATTTTAAACTGTATAGAGCTATGGTCAGTACATTTCTAATTAATTTCACCTTTGTTCATTCAGAAATTGTATACAAGGTTTAACACTTTAAGTATATCTTTTTATAGCTCTATTGAGATATAATTCATATGACTTACAGTTCACCCCTTTAAAGTATAAAACTCAGTGGCTTTTGGTACATTGACAGAGTTATGCATCCATCATGACAATCAGTTTTAGAATATTTTCATTGCCCCCAAATGAGACCCTAATTGCTTTTAAACATCACTGTTCAATTCTTCTGTCACCCCTCCAGGTGTAGACAACCACTAGCCTGCTTTCTGTCTATATAGATTTGCCTATTCTTGACATTTCCTATAAATGGAATCACAATATGTGTTCCTTTGTGACTCTCTCTTTCACTTAACATAATGTTTTTAAGGTTTATCTATGTTGCAGCAAGTACCGGTACTTTATTTCTTTTTATTGCTGAATAATATTCCATTGTTTGGATATACCACATTTTATTTATCCATTCATCAGTTGATAAACATTGAGTTATTCTTACCTTTCGGTTATTATGTATAAAGCTGCTATGATCATTTGTGTACATGTTCTTATAAGGGCACATGTTTTCAATTCTTTTTCATTGCATTTCATTTCATCTTTTTTGCATATATATCTAGGAGTAGAATTTCTAGATCATATGGTAAGTCTATTTTAACCTTTTTAGGAATTGCCAGATTGTTTTTTAAAGCAGCTGCACAATATTACATTCACCCTAGCAATGTATGAGTGTTCCAACTTCTCTATACCCTTGCCAACAGTTCTTATCCATCTTTTTCATTACAGCCATCTTAGTGGATACAGAGTGTTATCTCATTTCTTGTTCATTTCTCTGATATGTAGTGATGCTGAGCATCTGTTCACATGATTTTTGTCCATTTGTATATCTTTAGAGAAATACTTGTCCAGATCTTTTGCCCATTTTTTAATTGGGTTATCTTTTATTATTGAATTGTAAAAATTTTTTTAAAGATTTTATTTATTTATTTGAGAGAGAGAAAGAGAGAGGGAACACAAGCTGGAGGAGGGGCAGAGGGAAAGGAACAAACAGACTCCTTGCTGAGCAGGAGCCCAGGATCATGACCTGAGCTGAAGGCAGACACTTAACTGACTGAGCCACACAGGCGCCCAAGTTGTAAAATTTTTTAAAGTATTTTAGCTGTCATGAGTGCAGCTGAGCTGGGAGAAAGAGCATAGCTGCCAGGTGTCAGAGTAGCTATTTAAAACAACAAGCCAAAAATGAAAGAGTTAAGCCCTTAATTACTTACTGAGACGGTATAAGCAAGAGGCTAAAATCAGAGAAAGCACTCTCCTTTCCCGTTTTTCTCCATGGTATGATGTGCGAGTTGAGGGGCAGGTGGTTCAGCATGAATGTAGGGTTGTCTCAAGGTTGAGGAGGCCCAAACAAAACTCTTTGGCAGTATTATGAATGGTGGTGGTGGGAAAAGGGAGAGAGGGAAAGACTAGGAGTGTGAAAATACTGGGTAATGGGTTGGAGTAGGGAAAAGTGTGTTACAGGTGTCCTCTTCTCCCCTGAGAAAGAAGTTCTCAGCAGAGGTCTTTGGGAAGATCTGTCCAAAGCCTCAGATAAAATGAGCTAAGAATGAAAGCACTGGGGCTAGGAACATAAATATGCAAAGAGCATTATCTCTTGACCAGCCATAGCGGCTTGAGTCCTTAAGTACAATTCCCTTCAGAAACTGCAATGTACCAGCCATGCACCCAGTCTGGTGTGCGGAGTGCAGCTGTCTACCATGAGGTCTGCCTGACAAATCATGTCACTGCCCATGCTCAGACCTGAGAAACCATGCATAGGTTTTTTACCATGAGTCAGACTCCTTGCTAGATACAAGTCCCTTATCAGACACATGATTTGGAAAACTTTCCTTTCATTATCTGCCTTGTCTTTTCACGTTCTTGATGGTTTGAGAAGTTTTTCTTGATATATCTTTAAGCTCACTGCTTCTTTCCTCAGCCATGTCCAGTCCACTGATGAGCCCATGGAAAGCATTCTGGTTTTGATTTCTAGCATTTCCTCTTGATTCTTAGAGTTTCCATCTCTCTGCTTACATTACTCATTTGTTCTTACATCTTGTCCACTTTTTCCATTAGAGAAACATGTTAATCATATTTATTTTAAATTCTCAGTATGATAATTCCAACATCTCTGCCATATCTGAGTCTAATTCTGACTTTCTTTGTCCCTTCCAACTGTTTTTTCTTGCCTTGTAGCATGCTTTGTCATTTTTGTTGAAAGCCTGACATTATGTATTGGAGAACAGGAAGTAAACTAAATAATCCTTTAGTGTGAAGTTTGTGTTAATCTAGGTAGGAGTGGCTTGTGTCTAATGTTTATTGTAGCTGTAGGTGCCAGAGGCTTCAAATGCATCTAATGTTCTTGTTTTTGTTTCCCCTGTTGACATTGGACTTTCCTAAATACTACTCCTTAGAGAGAGTCTGTGTCTTGCAAAACTAACAACTGCAATCCACTCTTATTCCACTGCAGCTCTGTTAGTGTAATACTAATCTAAGGTTGGGCAAAAAACCATTCTGTAATCTCATGACTAAATCTTTCTTTTAGTAATCCTGTGTCCTTGAGCTGTGACCTTCAAGGGTGTGTATGTGGGGGGTGACACTTTTCACTTTCATTCATAGAATTATTAATCAAAATTGCAAAAGTAGATTTATAGAGCTACAGATGAGTAGCAAAACAGGAGGGAAATGAAATGTTCCAGAGACATTTTGAAATGTTCCAAAGGAGCCTATACTACATAAAAATTTACAGTTAAACTATGGTTACACAACAGATTATATTTAATTCTGCATTTTCTCAATAAGTTCTTCTTTATATTTGCCTTTCTCTTTTCCAAGTTGTCAAGATTTGGCTTTGCACTCAAGAATTTTTTTCTCTTTGTTCAGTTTTAGCCTGATGATAACCACCCTGCTCAGATTAATGCCCATGTGAATAGTTATGCTGTTAGCCTTCTCAGGCTTCATCCATTCGATGTAGATGATATATTCCTTTCCCTAAGCCTGGACTACCATGCCAACTCGATGATTGTTGCAGTGTCCCCAAACCACTTGGACCTCATCATCCTTGTGAACAGGCATGGAGCAGACATTGTCCTTCTACTGCAGCTGCTTGAAGAGCTGGCAGACATGATCTTCTTGGGCATATGTAAGAGGGCCCTAAAGCAGTGTTTGTGGTTTTTACTGCAGTCCTAGGTTACAAAGGGATTGAATTTCATGATGACTTGGCATCAAATGGGCTCAAAAGTGCATGCCTTCACATGTGTTTCTGAGATCCTTCACCCCCTTAGGTGAATCATGAAAGCTACAGGTGATGAAGTGAGAGAAATGCCCTTATGGCAGGTGGGATAGGCTCTGGTAAAGTTTTATTTTTCCCTAGAGAGTAGGTCTTTGCTATGGAGAATGTTTTAGGGATATTTTACCATTGTTGCTCTTCCCCTTCTCCTGCTAGAGCCAGGAGGGGATCTTTCTCAACATTTCACCATGAGAACATGGCGGGTTTCCTGGAAGTAAAGCCTGGGAAAGTGTGGGGTCCCATAAGACTGTGGCTACCAAGAGTTTCTCTCCTACAGGCTAGTCCAACTCAGTCTCCGGAAATTTATCAAAATTACACTTAACCATGCCTACAGGTTTATAGTTCCAGTCATTTCTGTTCTTCAGGTAGGCAGATCTCAGCTGTGACTCTCTGGAGTCACCTTTGTGTCCATATGTGGGTGGTAGTTTTCCCTACAACCTTAGTTCTCTGATAGGTCCAAGAAGAATTGATTTGTAGTTCGTTCAGTTTTTGCTTGTTATAAAGATGGGAGTGTTGACTTCTAAGCTCTTTACATGTCAGAGATGCTGGAAGACATATCTTAGAGCACAGACTACTAGAATGTATCCCTTACCCTCAGTTTCCAAGTGGATGCATCATCTTCTTTCAAGAGAAAGCATTTCCTCTCAGGACAGACTTTTTTTTTGGTTGAAGATGACCGCTTGTGGTATTTTATGTCACCACAGGCAATATGTGATGCAGTTAAGAACTTGATTCTGAAACCAAAATATGAGAGCTTGAATTCTGGCTCTACTTCTTTTCCAAGTGTGCTACTTTGCTGTTCTTTAGTTTCTTCATCTAAAGAAATGAGGCCCAAAATAGTAACTTTCTCTCAAAGAAAGGATTAATTGTGCTAATACATACAAACATCTTAGAGCGGTGCTTGGCACAAAATAAGTACTTAATAAATATTGGCTATTATTAAATTTCCCCAGAGTTCCTCTGTTTCTCTATTGGTGTGAGAGAGTAGGAATGTTTTAAGACAATGTATCCACTGTCACTTTAGAATTTAGAGACCAGGCTCAGATTGGCATCAGAATTGATAGAAATCAGCAGGCAGCTTCAAGTCATGAGGCTAGGCTATAGCAAAGAGTTTTCTAATTGAGAGACACGCCTTTGTCCCTGACGACACAGGGCAGAAGTCCAACAGCTTTGTTTTATTTTGTTGAAATCATTGTGTGTTTGAAGAATTGTCCTCATGGATAGTTTATGGATTCTGGAAAACTTCCTACAAAAGCAAGACTCTTTGATCTATAAGTGTTTGCTTTTCATCTAAAAAAGAAAAAACAAAACAAAATAAGAAACCAAAAAATAAACCCAACAACAACAACAGAAAACTACCACTAACAACAAATAAACCCAATATAAAATATAAAACTCTAAAATAAAAGTTTTTGAGGAGCTTTAAGGGCCTGTCCTTCTCCCTAGAAAGAACCTCACTGTTACGATATATGTGATTGTATTGCCATAAATGAGGATGTGAACCACGTCCTTCAACAGAAATGGAGATGTTCATATAAAGGCGGGTAGGTGGGGTTCTTCTTGGAACTGATTGTTTAATTCCTTATTGACTTTTTTCTCTATGCCAAGACTGGCTAATGCTCACATATTGAGGTTAAAAAAAATTTGTCTTCAAGAGTACCCAGTCCTTATTTTACTCCTTTCACCAGTTTCATCCCACCTTTAAGTCTCTCAGCTTTAAGGACCTTCAACGGCAAACATTAATAAGTGCCCATAGTTGCATGCAAATATGTGGGAAATTATGAGAAATATCACGCATGGTTCTGGCCCCCGGCAGATTGACAGTCCAGTGTTGTATGCTGCTCTTTGCAACTTTGACTAGTTCTGCTTTCCTTGAATCTTATCCTGTATTTTCTCTTTATTCACTAAACTACAGACTTTTGAAGGAGGATGTAGAGCTCATTTAACCTCATTCATTTACTTTTTGTGGCAAAGGTAATGCTACAGGTCCATCACTTCCACTTATCTTACATCTAGGGAATTCATTTAATATGAATATGATATGAAAATTTATTTGATAACATTCAAAATTGATACAGGTTATCCACTTTGCGGATGTGATGGAGTTCTTATCTGTGGAATGATATAAGCCATGATATGACATAAACCATTTCTAAGTCTAGCTCCTGAATCATCCTACAGGGTCTTCCTTGTTCTCTCTCTCTCTCCCTGTTTTTGGAACCAAAAATGAAAGACTCTAAAATAACAGGGCCATAATATGAAATAGGACTAGTCCCTAAATTACTACCTGAAAGGATGCTATCTCGAGTCATCTGATAAGAAAATTCTCTTTGGATTTTGTGATCAGAAAATATATTTTATTATGTATTAATAATAAATAAAGAGGTTTTGCAGTTGTTTGTTACAGCAGCTGTCATTAAATGATACAAAGAGAATTGAATTTCAGATAATTGAAATAATTTGTTCTAGATGACATATCATTTTGTGTCAGGGCTGGAATTAAAAGTTGACCTTGAATTTGATGTCATTTTCTTTTTACTTCTTTCACTGTTCAATCTCAGCTAGTTACAAAAAAAGAAAAAATATATCAAAACATATGAAATCAACACTGAACTGTTTAATATATAGTAATTCCACTTACTGCCTCTCTGCATTAAAAAAAAATACTGAATTTCAAGACATTCAATGCCTTGGGTACTTGCCATTGCTTCTCCCAACAGAATTTCTAAAACTGTGAATTTCAAGAGGTCTGGCTAAACTGAAAGTCCATTTCAGTTCCCAGAGGTCAAATTTTCCTTTGAATTGAAATGATAATCACATGAGCTTGTGAATCCTTAATTCCATTTAACACTCCATCCGTGCCAGTGGATGAGTTAGACTGTTGAAGGTATCTAACTAAAGGAAATACTTTAGGCCAAAGTAAACTGTCAAAATGAGGCTGAGTTTAGTTTTGTAAGAGAGCAGATTTAAATGTCAGTGGGTTTCTTACCATGAGCTAAGAAAGTAATAAACCATTTGTGTCCCACAGAAGCATTTTAAATGTTGAAGACAAGACAAGGTTTATAACCTATTTTTTTCTAAACTACAAGACTAAGTTCAGACCCCATACAAGTTGAGGGTTACTTGAAATCTGAGCTGTTTCACACTGGGTCTGTACAGCGCTTCCAATGCAAAACTCTTTAGTTCAATGGTTCTGACAGTGAATGTTTAGTTACAACCAAATCACAGAGTACGATAGCCTCTATGACCATGCTGTCACCTCAGATGCTCCAGTGAGTGTTTAAAGAATGTCAGTGATAGGAAGAACATTTTCTTTCTCAATTCTCTTTTCAACATGGTCAAATATCTGCATAAAGTGACTCAATCAAATGCAAGTGGAATGTCTGCTGTTATGAAATCTTACATTCTTTCACAGTTAAGGGAAAGAAAGAAAATAAAACATGGGAGGAGGGTATTTTAACTTTTCAAACAAAAAAAAAGTTACTTTTTTTCCAACAACTAGGAAGTTGTTGAGAATCTGGTAGCTGTTATGAATTGTATTTCAGTTGTGATTGTTGGATTTTGCATTTTGCATTTTGGGAAACTTTCCATGTTCTTGTTCCTTTTTTTTTTTTAACATTTGCAAAGCAATTGCATGAAATGACTTTTAAAAAATCTTTCCAGAGTTATCTGCCAAAAATCTGAGTAACTTTCCTACATTGTATTCCTATAGGTTTTTCTTCAGAACAGATGAGTTACTCAGGTGCCCTAGGACAGGGCTATATCGTCAAGAAAGCATAGTGTGGCTTTTGGGGTGTGTTAATTTACATTATTTTGGCATTTCTATAAAAAACAAATACACTACACACCATATTGTTTCCATGTAGTAATTATCTAACAAAAATATGTCTATATAGTATAAGGATAATTACTACAAAACTTTCATCACAGGGAACATTCTAACATGAACCTTAAGGCAGTTATTTTAGAATAAACTATAGAGACTATATACTATTTGTATGGTGTTAATTTATACTTTGATATCATATGTAGTAAATATTGACCTGTGAACAAGATAATTTATATGTTTGACACTCTAAAGAATGTCCTGATTCACTCCTCAGAGGATAGGAGAGATTTTATTGCTGACAATCAGACTGACTTTGGGCTTTGACCTAAAGGGCAATGGCTTTGGCCTATCAACTAAGGAAGCAACCTCATTGGAACGACCAGAAACCCAAAGGAAAGCCACGCCTGTTCTTCAAGGGGAAAACAGATGATAAATGACATGATGCACTTTCTCCCAAAACCATTGTCCTTTTTTCCCTTGAGTAATTTTTCAGATATAGGCGGTCTCCAATTTGTAAGTTCACAAAGTTCACTTATCAGGAGCACTGTTGAAACAGAACATAATGTCCCATAAAATCCATGTTATTCTGGTGGTTGCTGAAGTTGATGTCTTTTTTTTTTTTTTCGCTGCCCCAATTCCTCCCTTTTTTTGCTGTTGATAATCCCCCCTTCACTAGCTCCCACCCTGTGGTTCTCATAGAGCACCTCCACACCCCTTGACACCAGCCCTAGTCAAATGCAATAATTAAGCAAAGGAGTAGACACAATCCAAGTTGGAACCATCATAGTACCCCAACCCCCAGCCTCCACAAGTCATAGTGACTTAGCCAAGTGGTGGCTGTGTGGTTCAAGCTGAGCTTGGCGAATTGCATTCTGTTCCAGGAATACTTTATTCCAGGAACTGTGGAGTAAAATCTCTATTTTCTCTACTCTGAAGCCGTGAGGTTCTGAACCCATTGCTGTTAGAATCAGTATTTCCCACCATGTAAAATCACTGGCTTCTAAAAAAGAGTGAAACCAACAGGCCAAGAGAAGCAGAAATGAGAGAGAGAGAGAGAGAGAGAGAGAGAGAGAGAGCTGACAATGTGCATCCCTGGTTTTCATTGCCTGAAGGCCAGAATTGCCTTAGTTCTTATTTTCTGAGGCTGGTTGTTTAACTCTTTGAGTATGGAAGCCCCCAGTAGTCTAGAACAAAACAAATATAATAAAACATCTCTCTCTCGCTTCCCCACTATTCTTTTTCCCCCTTAAGTCTATTTTAATCTGTCTCTTATAATTTGGTGCCCTACGTAAAATGGTTGATGGATTTAGAAATGGATTTTGTCCACAATGCAGGAAATGGGCCATCAGTATGAGCCTGGGGACCCTCTCCTTCTTTTTTTCTCTGATCTACTTTCAGCAAGAGTTCAGTGAGATCAGATAACCTAAACAAAAGGTTCAGACCCAGTATTTTGAATTAAATCTCTCCTTCTCTTGCAGTAACCATGACGATAACAGTATGGTGGAAAAAAAGAGAACATACTGATTCTCAGAATTCTTCTAATTTTCTGAGACCCTCAGCCCAAGCAAAGAGCCCAGGCAGACCTCCAATGTTGTGCTGGTTAACTGTTTAGAGTAGCATTTATGAAGGGGACATGTGTAATACTGACAGTAACTGAAATAGAGCTTTGATCATCTAAGAATGGCCTTCATGGCATACTCATCCATTCATTTGTACTTTTTATTTGGTTTTGTTTTCTGAAACAGCTGAGTCATTCAACAGTAGGAATAAACTTAAAAAAATACTCCTCAAAATATCAATTATGTTTCCATCATGATGCTGATTGCTAACCCATACTAATTACACTAGTTCATCTCAGATGAAAATATTCTTTATTTCTTGAGAGGCATGAACTCTCCCAAGCTCTGATAATACTTTTTCACATTCTGGAACAATTCATTTGTATGCACTTTTTAATTACAGGTATTTATTTTTTGCGTGTGCTCTACCATCTTAATGACCTTCTGAAAACACACACAAATACACACACATGTGTGTACATTTTCCTTTTTAGACATAGTATCTCCACCGCTTCTTGGTATAACCATATTCAAAACTAATACACCTGCCTAAAGTATGTTTGGTGAAAGGCAGGGAGTGGTTAGGAAGAAGAGTACACTGTTGCACCCATTTTTCCTCCCACACTTTTTCTAATTCTCTATCCCTGGGGAAGGTTATCCTAGTTTATTTGGTGGGTACATTCATTTATTTAATAAACAGTATTGATGTATACATGCTACATTCTAGGAATTCAAAGATTAATAGAATAGAGTCCCTGACAATAAGTTCTCAGCCCAGTGGAAAGACTGTCACATAATCAGATATATTTTTTTAAGAGAGGAAGGAGGAGTATTTGCAAGGAAGAGGGAGAGAGAGAATCCCAAGCAGGCTCCATGCCCAGTGCAGAGCCCGACACGGGGCTCAATCTCACAACCCTGAGATCATGACCTGAGCTGAAATCTAAAGTCAGACACTTAACTGACTGAACTACCCAGGTGCCCCAGTCAGATCATTTTAATAGTTACAATAGGCAATTTGAGCGTGCAGAGGAGTGGCACCAGACTCTACCTTAAGAGATTAAAAGAAGTTATGGTTTAAATGCATCATAGAGGATAAGTAGAAATGAACTCAGAAAAGGCTGTGATTATAAGATAGTGGATAAGAGGCTGGTGACTGAAATGAGGGCCAAGAGGAATGTATTTAGGAATAGAATACAGCACTGGGAAAGCTGCATGGTATGTGAAGCAGTTCAGTGTTGCAAGAGTAGTGTGAACTAGTTGATGACTAAAGCTGAGAATTAAGAGATAAATACGAGCCAGATGTTGGAGGGCTTTACATTACTATTTTACGAGGTTTGGGATTATTATATTTGTTAATAAGGAGCCACCCAAGCGATTTTAATAGATCAGTAGCATAAATAGATTTACCATTTAAATCAATTGCTAGCATCAGGCTTGAGAGTGTGTCTGAGAAGGTTAATCTCAGTACTTCACTTGCACACATGATGGGGGTTTAGCTGCTCCAAGTCAACAAAAGTCCTACAACCATTATAAAAATGGCCAAAGTATATAAATACAAAGTTTACAGAAAAGAAAATTGAAATGACTTTTTAAATAATTAATTAATTAATTAATTTTTTTAAAGATTGTATTTATTTATTTGAAAGAGAGAGAGTGAGAACAAGCAGGGGAGCAGCAGGCAGAGGGAGAAGCAGGCTCCCCGCCGAGCAAGGAGCGCAATGCGGGACTCTATCCTGGGACCCTGGGATCATGACCTGAGCCGAAGGCAGACTCTCAACTGACTGAGCCAACCAGGCATCCCTGAAATGACTTTTAAACTTATTTATTAAAGCTCAATCTTGTCCATAATACTATAAATGAAAAGTTAAAAATTAATGAGATCATTTTTACCTGTTGGTAGAGACGAAATCTATTAACACACTACATTTTGTGAGTATGGGAAAATAGGCACCTTCTTGCATTTTTCACAAAAACCATATATATTTTGAATCATAATTTCACTTCTAAGAATTAGGTTAAAATATCCTCACATATGTATAAAAGTAATTATATAAAGGTTCTCACTAAAGTATATTGTTTGTAAAAGCAGGAGTTTAAAAACATTGATAGCAGACAGTATGTACATGTAATCAATACTATGACCTCACTAGGAAGAACATTTATAGGTTTTTATGTATAGAAAAGGAATAACCTCCAAAAGTGTATTTATAAGAAAAAAATAATACATAAGACTATGTGTCATGTTGTGACATATGGATGGAAAAAAAAAAAACACATGAGTGTGCATAGAATATTTTTTGAAAGAATACATAAGAAATTGATAATATGGGTTGCCCCTGGTGAGGGACCAGAATAATGAGGGCTTAGGAAGAGAGGGTGACTTATTTGTCATAGTATACTCTTTTGTATTTTCATAATTTATACCACATGAATGTACTATGTAGTCAAGGAAGGAAGAGAAAAAGGGGAGGAGGGAGTGAGGGAGGAAGTGAGAAATAAAGGAAGGAAGGAAAGAAAGAAGAAAGAAAGGAAAGAATTTAGGGGAATTAATGTGTAAGTTGAAATTGCATTTCCTCTAAGAGGGTTGAACTTATACCTACACAAGGTCAGGAGATGAGCCTTGGAAACCACAAGAAGCAAAACAAAACAAAACACCCCCCCCCAAAAAAACCCCAAAACACAAGACACAACAACAACAAGAACAAAAGTACATGTAACTGAGAGGGGGGCGGAGCAAGATGGCGGAGGAGTAGGAGACCTGGATTTCGTCTCCTCTCAGGAATTCAGCTGGATAGGGATCAAACCATTCTGAACACCTACAAACTCAACAGGAGATCAAAGAAAAGAAGAGCAACAACTCTCTGAACAGAAAAGCGACCACTTTTTGGAAGGTAGGACGTGCGGAGAAGTGAATCCGAGGCGACATTCGGGAGGATAGACGGTGGGGGAGGGGCCTCCGACGGCCGCTTCTGGCAAGTGATAGAGCCACGGAGCACAAAATCGGAACTTTTAGAAGTCTGCTCCGCTGAGGGACGTCACTCTGGTGGCGAAGTGGGGGGTGGAACCCTCGTGGGACAGTGTGGTCTCAGGACCCTCGGGGTCACAGAAAGACCGGGGGTGCCTGAGTGCGGCAGAGCTCCCAGGTACCGGAGCAGGGAAGCCGGCTGCAGAGACGGAGCCCAGGCGCGGGCTCTCAGCTCGGGGTTGCTATAAACCGTGATCCGCGGCACAGTCGGGCCACTGCTCCTCCAGCAGGGACCCAACAAGCGGCAGATCCGGGGAGACCCACCTTCTTCCCCCGGGAGGAGAGGTGCGGGAGCGCACCGCGGGGATCTGCTGGGTTTGGAGACTCCACCCGGGGTCCGGTGCCAGATAGAAGGGCGCGGTCACAGGCCGGGTGAGCGCGGAGTGCGGCCGGAGACCGGGGAGACGGGAGTGACTGACGGCTTTTCTCTGGGGGCTCGCTGAGGAGCGGGACCCCGAGTTCTCGGCTCCGCCGGGGCGGAGACTGGGAGGCCACCATTTTCACTCTCCGCCTCCAAAGCTGTACGGAGAGCTTGCAGGGAACAAAAGCTCCGGAGAGCAAACCCGAGCAGATTACTTAGCCCGGACCGGCAAGGGCGGGGCACTTTTGCCTCCGGCAAAGACATTTGGGAACCACGGCAACAGGCCCCTCCCCCAGAAGATCAGCGAGAACAGCCAGCCAAGACCAAGTTTACCGATCAATGAGAACGGCAGAACTCCAGCGCTAGGGGAATACTGCACATAGAATTCATGGCTTTTTTACCATGATTCTTTAGTCTTTCAAAATTAATTATTTTTTTTAACTGTCTTTTTTTCTTTTTTCCTTTTTTCTTTTTTTGTGAATTTTTCTTTTTCCCTTTTTCAACCAACATCTTATCAATCCCTTTTTTAAAAAAAACATTTTTATTTTTCATTTTTAAAGTCATATTCTATCCCTTCATAGTAGTTACCCGTATTTTTGGCATATATATATAAGTTGTTCTCTCTTTAAAATCTTGAGATAGTTTCTTCTAACAGATCAAAATATACTCTAAATCTCTAGTGTATGGTTTTTTTCTACTCCCCTGCCTGATCACATTCTCTCCCTTTTTTCTTTCTTTTTTTTTTTTTAATCCTCCTTTCTTTTTTCAAACAACTTATCAAATCCTTTTTTAAAATTTTTTATAATTTCCATCTTTACAGTCATATTCCATCCCTTCATCATATCAACCCTTATTTTTGTACATATATAAGTTTTTCTTTCTTTAAAATTTTGGGAGGGACTTTCTTTTAACAGACCAAAATACACCCAAAATCTAGTGTGTGGCACTGATCTATAATCCAGCCTGATCATATTTGATCACATTTTGTTTTTGTTTTGTTTTGTTTTGTTCTGCTTTTGTTTGTTTTTATCTTTATCTTTTTCTTTTTTCTTTTTTTCTTTCCTTTTCTTTTTTCTCTCTTTCCCTTTCTTTTCCCACTGCTTCAGGTCTTTTCTGATTTGTTTAGAGTATATTTTCTGGGGACGTTGTTACCCTGTTAGCATTTTGTTCTCTCATTAATCTATTCTCCTCTGCACAAAATGACAAGACGGAAAAAATCACCTCAACAAAAAGAACAAGAGGTAGTACCGACTGCCAGGGACCTACTCAATACGGACATTAGTACGATGTCAGATCTAGAGTTCAGAATCATCACTTTAAAGATACTAGCTGGGCTTGAAAAAAACATGGAAGTTATTAGAGAAACCCTTTCTGGAGAAGTAAAAGAACTAAAATCGAACCAAGTAGAAATCAAAAAGGCTATTAATGAGGTGCAATCAAATATGGGGGCGCTAACTGCTAGGATAAATGAGGCAGAAGAAAGAATCAGTGAGATAGAAGACCAAATGATGGAAAATAAAGAAGCTGAGAAAAAGAGAGATAAACAACTACTGGATCACGAGGGCAGAATTCGAGAGATAAACGATACCATAAGACGAAACAACATTAGAATAATTGGGATCCCAGAAGAAGAAGAAAGAGAGAGAGGTGCAGAAGGTATAATGGAGCAAATTATAGCAGAGAACTTCCCTAATTTGGGGAAGGAAACAGGCATCAAAATCCAGGAAGCACAGAGAACCCCTCTCAAAATCAATAAAAATAGGTCAACACCCCGACATCTAATAGTAAAACTTACGAGTCTCAGAGACAAAGAGAAAATCCTGAAAGCAGCTCGGGAGAAGAGATATGTAACCTACAATGGTAGAAACATTAGATTGGCAACAGACTTATCCACAGAGACCTGGCAGGCCAGAAAGGACTGGCAGGACATATTCAGAGCACTAAATGAGAAAAATATGCAGCCAAGAATACTATATCCAGCTAGGCTGTCATTGAAAATTGAAGGAGAGATAAAAAGCTTCCAGGACAAACAAAAACTAAAGGAATTTGCAAACACGAAACCAGCCCTACAACAAATATTGAAAGGGGTCCTCTAAGCAAAGAGAGAGCCTAAAAGCAACATAGACCAGAAAGGAACACAAACAATATACAGTAACAGTCACTTTACAGGCAATACAATGGCACTGAACTCCTATCTTTCAATAGTTACCCTGAATGTAAATGGGCTAAATGCCCCAATCAAAAGACACAGGCTATCAGATTGGATTAAAAAACAAGACCCATCGATATGCTCTCTGCAAGAGAGAATTCACTTTGCCTGCATCACCGCACCCCTGAGGCAGAACAGCACTGTCAAGAGAGATGTTCTTGGCCACAACTTGTCCCATGGGGAAAGTGAGACATGTGATTGAGAAGCCAGCTTCCCCAGTAGAGCATTTTGGGTCTCATTTTAGACCCAAAGACACCCCCAGATTTAAAGTGAGGGGGTGGAAAACCATTTACCATGCTAATGGACACCAAAAGAAAGCTGGGGTGGCAATCCTTATATCAGACAAATTAGATTTTAAACCAAAGACTGTAATAAGAGATGAGGAAGGACACTATATCCTACTTAAAGGGTCTATCCAACAAGAAGATCTAACAATTGTAAATATCTATGCCCCTAACATGGGAGCAGCCAATTATATAAGGCAATTACTAACAAAAGCAAAGAAACACATTGACAACAATACAATAATAGTGGGGGACTTTAACACCCCTAAAACTGAAATGGACAGATCATCTAAGCAAAAGATCAACAAGGAAATATTTTAAATGACACACTGGACCAAATGGACTTCACAGACATATTCAGAACATTCCATCCCAAAGCAATGGAATACACATTCTTCTCTAGTGCCCATGGAATATTCTCCAGAATCGATCACATCCTAGGTCACAAATTAGGTCTTAACTGGTACCAAAAGATTGGGGTCATTCCCTGCATATTTTCAGACCACAATGCTTTGAAACTAGAACTCAATCACAAGAGGAAAGTTGGAAAGAACTCAAATACATGGAGGCTAAAGAGCATCCTACTAAAGAATGAATGGGTCAACCAGGAAATTAAAGAAGAATTTAAGAAATTCATGGAAACCAATGAAAATGAAAATACAACTGTTCAAAATCTTTGGGATGCAGCAAAGGCAGTCCTAAGAGGAAAGTATATAGCAATACAAGCCTTTCTCAAGAAACAAGAAAGGTCTCAAATACACAACCTAAC
>NW_022589756.1:4147563-4304614 GCF_004348235.1 Phoca vitulina
AGTGCTCACCATAGCACATACCCTCCCCAATGTTTATCACCCAGCCAACCCATCACTCCCACCGCCCACCACTCCAGCAACCCTCAATATGTTTCCTGAGATTAAGAATTCCTCATATCAGTGAGGTAAAATGATACATGTCTTTCTCTGATTGACTTATTTCGTTCAGCATAATACCCTCCAGTTCTATCCACGTCATTGCAAATGGCAAGATTTCATTCTTCTTCTTCTTTTTTTTTTTTTAAAGATTTTATTTATTTATTTGAGAGAGAGAGAATGAGAGACAGAGAGCATGAGAGGGAGGAGGGTCAGAGGGAGAAGCAGACTCCCCACTGAGCAGGGAGCCCGATGCGGGACTCGATCCCGGGACTCCAGGATCATGACCTGAGCCGAAGGCAGTCGCTCAACCAACTGAGCCACCCAGGCGCCCGGATTTCATTCTTCTTGATGGCTACATAATATTCCAATGTATAAATATACCACTTCTTCTTTATCCATTCATCTGTCGCTGGACATCTTGGCTCTTTCCACAGTTTGGCTATTGTGGACATTGCTGCTATAAACATTGGGGTGCACATACCCCTTCGGATCCCTACTTTTGTATCTTTGGGGTAAATACCCAGGGGTGCAATTGCTGGGTCGTATGGTAGCTTTATTTTCAACTTTTTGAGGAACCTCCATACTGTTTTCCAGAATGGTTGCACCAGCTTGCATTCCCACCAACAGTATAGGAGGGCTCCCCTTTCTCCGCATCCCCGCTAACATCTGTAATTTCCTGACTTGTTAATTTTAGCCATTCTGACTGGTGTGAGGTGATATCTCATTGAGGTTTTGATTTGGATTTCCCTGATGCCGAGTGATGTTGAGCACTTTTTCATGTGTCTGTTGGTCATTGGGATGTCTTCTTTGCAAAAATGTCTGTTCATGTCTTCTGCCCATTTCTTGATTGGATCATTTGTTCTTTGGATGTTGAGTTTGATAAGTTCTTTATAGATTTTGGATACTAGCCCTTTATCTGATATGTCATTTGCAAATATCTTCTCCCATTTTGTCAGTTGTCTTTTGGTTTTGTTGACTGTTTCTTTTGCTGTGCGAAAGCTTTTTATCTTGATGAAGTCACAATAGTTCATTTCTGCCCTTGCTTCCCTTGCCTTTGGCAATGTTTCTAGGAAGCAGTTGCTGCGGCTGAGGTCGAAGAGGTTGCTGCCTGTGTTCTCTAGCATTTTGATGGATTCCTGTCTCACATTGAGGTCTTTCAACCATTTGGAGTCTATTTTTGTGTGTGGTGTAAGGAAATGGTCCAGTTTCATTCTTCTGCATGTGGCTGTCCAATTTTCCCAACACCATTTTTTGAAGAGACTGTCTTTTTTCCATTGGACATTCTTTCCTGCTTTGTTGAAGATGAGCTGACCATAGAGTTGAGGGTCCATTTCTGGGCTCTCTATTCTGTTCCATTGATCTATGTGTCTGTTTTTGTGCCAGTACCATACTGTCGTGATGATGACAGCTTTGTAATAGAGCTTGAAGTCCAGAATTGTGATGCCACCAGCTTTGCATTTCTTTTTCAACATTCCTCTGGCTATTCGGGGTCTTTTGTGGTTCCATACAAATTTTAGGATTATTTGTTCCATTTCTTTGAAAAAAGTGGATGGTATTTTGATGGGGATTGCATTGAATGTGTAGATTGCTCTAGGTAGCATTGACATCTTCACAATATTTGTTCTTCCAATCCATGAGCATGGAACATTTTTCCATTTCTTTGTGTCTTCCTCAATTCCTTTCATGAGTAATTTATAGTTTTCTGAGTACAGATCCTTTGCCTCTTTGGTTAGATTTATTCCTAGGTATCTTAAGGTTTTGGGTGCAATTGTAAATGGGATTGACTCCTTAATTTCTCTTTCTTCTGTCTTGTTGTGGGTATATAGGAATGCCACTGATTTCTGTGCATTGATTTTATATCCTGCCACTTGACTGAATTCCTGTATGCATTTTGGCAGTTTTGGGGTGGAGTCTTTTGGGTTTTCCACATAAAGTATCATATCATCTGCAAAGAGTGAGAGTTTGACTTCTTCTTTGCCAATTTGGATGCCTTTGATTTCTTTTTGTTGTCTGATTGCTGTAGCTAGGACTTCTAATACTATGTTGAATAGCAGTGGTGATAGTGGACAGCCCTGCCGTGTTCCTGACCTTAGGGGGAAAGCTCTCAGTTTTTCCGCATTGAGAATGAGTTTCGCTGTGCGTTTTTCATAGATGGCTTTTATGATATTGAGGTATGTACCCTCTATACTCTGAAGAGTTTTGATCAAGAAAGGATGCTGTACTTTGTCCAATGCTTTTTCTGCATCTATTGAGAGGATCATATGGTTCTTGTTCTTTCTTTTGTTAATGTATTGTATCACGTTGATTGATTTGTGGATGTAGAACCAACCTTGCAGCCCAGAGATAAATCCCACTTGGTCGTGGTGAATAATCCTTTTAATGTACTGTTGGATCCTATTGGCTAGTATTTTGGTAAGAATTTTTGCATCCATGTTCATCAAGGATATTGGTCTGTAATTCTCCTTTTTGATGGGGCCTTTGTTTAGTTTGGGGATCAAGGTAATGGGGGCCTCATAAAATGAGTTTGGAAGTTTTCCTTCCATTTCTATTTTTTGGAAAAGTTTCAGAAGAATAGGTATTAATTCTTCTTGAAATGTTTGGTAGAATTCCCCTGGGAAGCCATCGTGCCCTGGGCTTTTGTTTGTTGGGAGATTTTTGATGACCGCCTCAATTTCCTTAGTGGTTCTAGGTCTGTTCAGGTTTTCTATTTCTTCCTCGTTCAGTTTCGTGGGTTGATACATCTCTAGGAATGCATCCATTCCTTCCAGATTATCTAATTGGCTGGCATAGAGTTGCTCATAATATGTTCTTATAATTGTTTGTGGTGTTGGTTGTGATCTCTCCTCTTTCATTCATGATTTTGTTGATTTGGGTCCTTTCTCTTTTCTTTTTGATAAGTCTGGCCAGGGGTTTATCAATCTTGTTAATTCTTTCAATGAACCAGTTCCTTGTTTCGTTTGTCTGTTCTACTACTCTTTTGGTTTCTATTTCATTGAATTCTGCTCTGATCTTTCTTATTTCTCTTCTCCTGCTGGGTTTAGGTTTTATTTGCTGTTCTTTCTCCAGCTCCTTTAGGTGTAGGGTTAGGTTGTGTATTTGAGACCTTTCTTGTTTCTTGAGAAAGGCCTGTATTGCTATATACTTTCCTCTTAGGACTGCCTTTGCTGCATCCCAAAGATTTTGAACAGTTGTGTTTTCATTTTCATTGGTTTCCATGAATTTTTTTTTTAATTCTTTAATTTCCTGGTTGACCCATTCATTCTTCAGTAGGATGCTCTTTAGCCTCCATGTATTTGAGTTCTTTCCGACTTTCCTCTTGTGATTGAGTTCTAGTTTCAAAGCATTGTGGTCGGAAAATAGGCAGGGAGTGATCCTAGTCTTTTGGTACCAGTTGAGACCTGATTTGTGACCTAGGATATGATCTATTCTGGAGAATGTTCCATGGGCACTAGAGAAGAATGTGTATTCTGTGGCTTTGGGATGGAATGTTCTGAATAGATCTGTGAAGTCCATTTGGTCCAGTGTGTCATTTAAAGTCTTTATTTCCTTCTTGATCTTTTCCTTAGATGATCTGTCCATTTCTGTGAGGGGGCTGTTAAGGTCCCTCACTATTATTGTATTGTTGTCAATGTGTTTCTTTGCTTTTGTTAGTAATTGGTTTATATAATTGGCTGCTCCCATGTTAGGGGCATAGATATTTACAATTGTTAGATCTTCTTGTTGGATAGACCCTTTAAGTAAGATATAGTGTCCTTCCTCATCTCTTATTATAGTCTTTGGTTTAAAATCTAATTTGTCTGATATAAGGATTGCCACCCCAGCTTTCTTTTGGTGTCCATTAGCATGGGAAATGGTTTTCCACCCCCTCACTTTCAATCTGAGGGTGTCTTTGGGTCTAAAATGAGTCTCTTGCAGAGAGCATATCGATGGGTCTTGTTTTTTAATCCAATCTGATAGCCTGTGTCTTTTGATTGGGGCATTTAGCCCATTTACATTCAGGGTAACTATTGAAAGATATGAATTTAGTGCCATTGTAGTGCCTGTAAGGGGACTGTTACTGTATATTATCTGCATTCCTTTCTGATCTATGTTGCTTTTAAGCTCTCTTTGCTTAGCAGACCCCTTTCAATATTTCTTGTAGGGCTGGTTTCGTGTTTGTAAATTCCTTTAGTTTTTGTTTGTCCTGGAAGCTTTTTATCTCTCCTTCTATTTTCAATGACAGCCTAGCTGGATATAGTATTCTTGGCTGCGTATTTTTCTCGTTTAGTGCTCTGAATATATCATGCCAGTCCTTTCTGGCCTGAACAGGTCTCTGTGGATAGATCTGTTGCCAATCTAATGTTTCTAACATTGTAGAGTACAGATCGCTTCTCCTGAGCTGCTTTCAGGATTTTCTCTTTGTCTCTGAGACTTGTAAGTTTTATTATTAGATGTCTGGGTGTGGACCTGTTTTTATTGAATTTGAGAGGGGTTCTCTTTGCCTCCTCAATTTTGTTTCTTGAGAAAGGCTTGTATTGCTATATACTTCCCCAAATTAGGGAAGTTCTCTGCTATAATTTGCTCCAGTATACTTTCTGCCCCTCTCTCTCTTTCTTCTTCTTCTGGGATCCCAATTATTTTAATGTTGTTTCATCTTATGATATTGCTTATCTCTTGAATTCTGCCCTCGTGATCCAGTAGTTGTTTATCTCTCTTTTTCTCACCTTCTTTATTTTCCATCACTTGGTCTTCTATATCACTGATTCTCTCTTCTGCCTCATTTATCCTAGCCGTTAGAGCCTCCATTTTTGATTGCACCTCATTAATAGCCTTCCTGATTTGACTTGGTTAGATTAGTTCTTTTATTTCTCCAGAAAGGGTTTCTCTAATAACTTCCATGCTTTTTTCAAGCCCAGCTAGTATCTTTAAAATCATCATTCTGAACTCTAGATCCAACATCATACTAATGTCCATATTGATTAGGTCCCTGGCAATTGGTACTGCCTCTTGTTCTTTTTGTTGAGGTGATTTTTTCCATCTTGTCATTTTGTCCAGAAAGGAATAGATGAATGAGAGAACAAAATGTTAACAGGGTAACAACGTCCCCAGAAAATATACTCTAAACAAATCAGAAAAGACCTGAAGCCGGGGGAAAAGAAAGGGAAAGAAAGAAAAAAGAAAAAGAAAAAGAAAAAAACAAACAGAAACAGAACAAAACAAAAAAAACCCAGAATATGATCAAATATGATCAGGCTGGTGCATAGATCAGTGCCACACACTAGATTTGGGGCATATTTTGGTCTGTTAGAAGAAAGTGCCTCCCAAAATTTTAAAGAAAGAAAAACTTATATATGTACAATTATAAGGGTTAATATAATGAAGAGATGGAATATGACTGTAAAGATGAACATTATGAAAGATTTTATAAAAGGAATTGATAAGAAGTTGGTTGAAAAAAGAAAGAAGAGGATTTAAAAAAAAAAGGGAGAGAATATGATCAGGCAGGAGACAAGAACAAAGCCATACACTAGAGATTTAGGGTCTATTTTGATCTGTTAGAAGAAACTGTATCCCAAAATTTTAAAGAGAGAACAACTTATATATATATATATATATATACCAAAAATATGGTTAACTACAATGAAGGGATAGATATGACTGTCAAAATGAAAAATAAAAAAGATTTTTTAATAAAGGGATTGATAAGATGTTGGTTGAAAAAGGGAAAAAGAAAAATTCAAAGAAAAAGAAAGGTTAAAAAAATTAACCTTGAAAGACTAAAGAATCATGAGAAAAAAGCCATGAATTTTATGTGTAGTATTTTCCTAGTGCTGGAGTTCTGCCGTTCTCATTGATCGGTAAACTTGGTCTTAGCTGGCTGTTCTTGCTGATCTTCTGGGGGAGCGGTCTGTTGCCGTGGTTCTCAAATGTCTTTGCCGGAGGTCGAATTGTCCCACCCTTGCCATCCGGGCTAAGGAATCTGCTCGAGTTTGCTCTTGGGAGCTCTTGTTCCCTGCAAGCTTTCCATACAGCTTTAGATGACTAGAGTGAAAATGGCAGCCTCCCAATTTCCAACCCAGAGGAGCCAAGAACTCGGGACCCCACTCCTCAGTGAGCCCCCAGAGAAAAGCAGTCAGTCACTCCTGTCTCCCCAGTCTCCAGCCGCACTCCATGCTCACCCAGCCTGTGACCAAGCATTTCTATCTCTGGCACCCGACCCTGTCTGGAGTCTCCAAACCCAGGAGATCCCTGTGGTGTGCTCCCATGCCACTCCTTCTGGGGGAGGAAGGAGAGTCTTCCCGCATCTGCCACTTGTTGGGTCCCTGCTGGAGGAGCAATGGCCCGACTGTGCCACGGATCACGGTTTATGGCAACCCCGAGCTGATAGCCCACTCCTCCGCTCTGTCTCTGCAGCCGGCTTCCCTGCTCCGATGCCTAGGAGCTCTGCTGCACTCAGGCACCCCCGGTCTTTCTGTGACCCTAAGCGTCCTGACACCACACTGTCCCAGTGAGGGTTCCATGCCCTGCTTAGCCACTGGAGCGACGTCCCTCAGCGGAGCAGACTTCTAAAAGTTCCGATTTTGTGCTCTGCGGCTCTATCACTTGCCAGAAGCTGCAGATAAAGGCCCCCTCCTCCACTGTCTGTCCTCCCAAATATTGCCTCGGATTCACTTCTCTGCACATCCCACCTTCCAGAAAGTGGTCACTTTTCTGTTCAGAGAGTTGTTGCTATTCCTTTCTTTGATCTCCTGTTGAGTTCATAGGTGTTCAGAATGGTTTGATCCCTATCCAGCTGAATTCCTGGGACAGACAAAAGCTGGTCTCCTACTCCTCCACCATCTTGCTCCGCCCCCCAAGATCAGTGAACTTAAGACAAGGAAATGCAAATTATTCAGTCAGAGGAACAAAAAGAAAAAAAAATGAAAAAAGAGTGTAGTCTATAGGACTTCTAAGACACCATTATATATAAGAATTAGTATATACATTATGACTGAAAACATCCTAATTCTGGGAAAGGAAATAAATATCCAGATTCATGAAACCTAAAGGTTTCAAAGAAGGTAAATCTAAAGAAGTGTATAACAAGACACATTATAATCAAATTGTCAAAAGTCAAACTCAAAGAGAAAAATTTTTTTAAAGATTTTATCTGTTTATTTGTCAGAGAGAGAGAGTGCACACAAGCAGGAGGAGCAGCCAGCAGAGGGAGAAGCAGGCAGAGGGAAAAGCAGACTCCCTACTGAGCAAGGAGCCCAATGCAGGACTCAATCTCAGGATCCTGGGATCACGACCTGAGCTGAAGCCAGACACATAACCTACTGAACCACCCAGGCAAAGAGAAAATTCTGAAAGCAGCAAAAAAACAAATAAAACAAAACAAAACAAAACAAAAACTCATCCCATACAAGTGAGCCCCCATGACTATCATCAGATTACTCAATAGAAACCTGGCATGCCGGAACTGAGTAAGATGATATATTCAAAGGACTGAAAGAAAAACTGCCAACTCAGAATACTGTATCCAGCAACTGTCAATCCAAAATTGGAGAATATATAATTTCCAAGGCAAACCAAAGATAAGGGAGTTAATCATCACTAGACCTGACTTTCAAGAAGTGCTAAAGAGAGTTCTTCAAGTTAAAATGAAAGGAATAGAAACACAAAAGTATATGAATATATAGAGAGGGGAAAGATGGCAGAGGAGTAGGGGACCTTATTCCAACCAGTTCCCAGAATTGAGCTGGATATCTACCAGACCACTCTGAACACCCACGAAATCAGCCTGAGATGTAAGAAGATAGATCTGGATCTCTACAAACAGAATATCGCAGGTGGTTGGTTTCAAGGTATGAAGTGGGGAGCTGTGATTCCGGGGGCAATATCGGAGGATAAATGGAAGGGGGAGGGAGCCAGCCATGGGGATCCTGGTGAGTGATAGCCTCCTGCTCTGGGGACAGGGCACAGGCTCGCAGACCCAGAGCGGCAGGGAAAGAACTTTAGGGCAGCCCCCCAGATGGAAACCCAGAGTGGCGGGGCCATGCTTATGAACTGGGGGTGGCTGGTGGTTTTAGAAGCACAAAGGGCAGAGACATACGCTGATCTGAATGCGAGGACTGGGAGCCCTGCTGAGGGGCTCACAACCCAGGATGCTGCAGTTTATAGCAGCAAGACAGAAACAGAGATAGTGTGGCCTGGAGAGCTCACTGAAGAACAGACTGCGATCTCTGCTCTGAGGCAGAGGGTTGAAAATGGTCTCTTTTGCTCTGACTCTCGGAAGAGATGCAGAAAGTCTCCAGGGAAAGCCGCCAGAGAACAAAAACCCCAAAAAACAGGTTTTCATTGAGGCCATGCCCCACCACAAGGGGCAGGGCAACTCTGCCCAAACAGGGGTGCCTGAGTAACAGTGTGGCAGGCCCCTCCCCCAGAAGACAGGCTGGGAAAACAAGAGGCCAGCAACCCTAAGGTCCCTAGAAAACAGGTGCATCTTGCCTGGGTTGTGGTCAATAATTTGGACTATACATTCCCTCAAACACCCCTCAACAGAATGACTAAGAGGAGGAACCCCTAAAATAAGAGACTGTGATTTATGCCACAGATTTACAAATGGATTCAGATGTAACCAAGATGTCAGAGATGGATTCAGGCTAGCAATTGTGAAGACAATAGCTAGAATGGAGAAATCAATTAATGGCAACATAGAGTCTCTAAGGGCAGAAATGAAACCTGAATTGGGCAACTTAAAAATGCTATCAATGAGATCCAATCTAATCTAGATAATCTAACAGCTAGGGTAAGCTATGCAGAAGAACAAATTAGTTACCTAGAAGACCAATTAATAGTTAAAAAGGGAAAAGAGGAGACCAGGGGAAAACAACTCAGAATCCATGAAAATAGAATCAGAGAAATAAGTGACACCATGAAACATTCTAATGTCAGAATTATTGGAATCCCGGAGGGAGTGGAGAGAGAGAGGGGACTAGAAGATATATTTGAGCAAATCGTAGCTGACAACTTCCCTAATCTGGGGAATGAAATAAACATTTGCATCCTAGAGGCAGAGAGGACCCCTCACAAGATCAAGGAAAACAGGCCAACACCCCGGCATGTAATAGTAAAACTTGCAAATCTTAGAACCAAGGAAACCATCTTAAGGGCATTTAGGGAGAAGAGATTTCTTACCTACAGAGGGAGGAACATCAGAATAATGTCAGACCTATCCACAGAGATCTGGCAAGGCAGAAAGGCCTGGCAAGACATATTCAGGGTACTAAACGAGAAGAACATGCGGCCAAGAATACTTTGTCTGGCAAGGCTGTCATTTAGAATGGATGGAGAGATGCAGAGCTTCCAAGATGAGCAGAAGCTGAAAGAATATGTGACCACTAAGCTGGCCTTGCAAGAAATATTAAGGAGGGTTCTATAAAAGGAGAAAGGCCCCAAGAGTGATATAGAAAAGAAATTGGCAGGGACAATCTATAAAAACAAGATCTTCACAGGAACATGATGACAATTAATTCATATCTTTCCATAATCACTGTCAACATGAACAGCCTAAATGCTCCCATAAAAAGGCACAGGGTTGCAGATTGGATAAAAAGACAGGACCCATCCATATGCTGTCTAAAAGAAACTCGTTTTGAACCTAAAGATACATCCAGACTGAAAGTGAAGGGATGGAGATCCATCTGCCATGCCAATGGACCTCAAAAGAAAGCTGGGGTAGCAATTCTTATATCAGACAAATTAGATTTTAAACTAAAGTCTGTAATTAGAGACACAAAAGGACACTATATCATTCTTAAAGTGTCTATCCAACAAGAAGATCTAACAATTGTAAATATCTATGCTCCCCAAATGGGAGCAGTCAACAACATAACCCAACTGTTAACCAAAATAAAGAGTCATATTGATAATAATACGTTAATTGTAGGAGACCTCAATACTCCACTCTCAGCAATAGACAGATCATCTTAGCAGAAAATCAACAAAGAAACAAGAGCTTTGAATGACACACTGGACCAGATGGACCTCATAGATATATACAGAAAATTCCAACCTAAAACAACAGAATACTCATTCTTCTCGAGCACACATGGAACTTTCTCCAGAATAGGCCACATACTGGTTCACAAATCAGGTCTCATCCGATACCAAAAGATTGAAATTATTCCCTGCATATTCTCAGATCATAACGTTTTAAAGCTGGAACTCAATCACAAGAAAAAATTTGGAAGAAATTCAAACACTTGGAAGCTAAAGACTACTCTGCTCAAGAATGTTTGGGTCAAGGAACGCGGCAGGGATGCCCACTATCACCACTGCTATTCAACAGAGTATTAGAAGTCCTAGCCACAGCAATCAGACAACAAAAAGAAATCAAAGGCATCCAAATTGGCAAAGAAGTCAAACTCTCACTCTTCGCAGATGATATGATACTTTATGCGGAAAACGCAAAAGACCCCACCCCAAAACTGCTAGAACTCATACAGGAATTCAGTAAAGTGGCAGGATATAAAATCAATGCACAGAAGTCAGTGGCATTCTTATACACCCACAACAAGACAGAAGAAAGAGAAATGAAGGAGTCGATCCCATTTACAATTGCACCCAAAACCATAAGATACCTAGGAATAAATCTAACCAAAGAGGCAAAGGATCTGTACTCAGAAAACTATGAATCCAATCAAGAAATGGGCAGAAGACATGAACAGACATTTTTCCAAAGAAGACATCCAAATGGCCAACAGACACATGAAAAAGTGCTCAACATCGCTCGGCATCAGGGAAATCCAAATCAAAACCTCAATGAGATACCACCTCACACCAGTCAGAATGGCTAAAATTAACAAGTCAGGAAACTACAGATGTTGGCAGGGATGCGGAGAAAGGGGAACCCTCCTACACTGTTGGTGGGAATGCAAGCTGGTGTAGCCACTCTGGAAAACAGTATGGAGGTTCCTCAAAAAGTTGAAAATAGAGCTACCATACGACCCAGCAATTGCACTACTGGGTATTTACCCCAAAGATACAAATGTAAGGATCCGAAGGGGTACGTGCACCCCGATGTTTATGGCAGCAATGTCCACAATAGCCAAACTGTGGAAAGAGCCAAGATGTCCATCGACAGACGAATGGATAAAGAAGAAGTGGTATATATATAAAATGGAATATTATGCAGCCATCAAAAGGAATGAGATCTTGCCATTTGCAATGACGTGGATGTAACTGGAGGGTATTATGCTGAGCGAAATAAGTCAAACAGAGAAAGACATGTATCATATGACCTCACTGATATGAGGAATTCTTAATCTCAGCAAACAAACTGAGGGTTGCTGGAGTGGGGGGTGGGGTGGGAGGGATGGGGTGACTGGGTGATAGACACTTTGAAGGGTATGTGCTCTGGTAAGCGCTGTGAATTGTGCAATACTGTTGAATCTCAGATCTGTACCTCTGAAACAAATAATGCAATATATGTTAAGAAAAAGAAAAAAGAAGAAGATAGCAGGAGGGGAAGAAGGAAGGGGGGGAAATCAGAGGGGGAGACGAACCATGAGAGATGATGGACTCTGAAAAACAAACTGAGGGTTCTAGAGGGGAGGGGGGTGGGAGGATGGGTTAGCCTGGTGATGGGTATTAAAGAGGGCACGTTCTGCATGGAGCACTGGGTGTTATGCACAAACAATGAATCATGGAGCACTACATCTAAAACCAATGATATAATGTATGGTGAATAACATAACAATAAAAAAATTAAAAAAAAAAAGAATGTTTGGGTCAACCAGGAAATCAAAGAAGAACTTAAACAATTCATAGAAACCAATGGGAATGAAAGTACATCAGTCCAAAACCTATGGGATACTGCAAAGGTGGTCCTAAAGGGGAAATACATAGCCATCCAAGCCTCACTCAAAAAAATAGAAAAATCCCGAATTCACCAACTAACTTTACACCTTAAAAAACTGGAGAAGAAGCAACAAATGATGCCTAAGCCATGCATTAGAAGAGAAATAATTAAGATTAGGGCAGAGATTAATGAATTAGAACCCAGAAACACAGTAGATCAGATCAATGAAACTAGAAGTTGGTTCTTTGAAAGAATTAATGAGATCGATAAACCACTGGCCAGACTTATCAAAAGAAAAGAGAAAGGACCCAAATTAATAAAATTATGAATGGAAGGGGAGAGATCACAACTAACACCAAGGAAATAGAAACAATCATTAGAAATTATTATCAACCACTATATGCCAATAAACTGAGCAACCTGGACGAAATGGATGCCTTCCTGGAAACGTATAAACTCCCAAGACTGAAACAGGAAGAAATCGGCAACCTGAATAGGCTAATAACCAGTAACTAGATTGAAGCAGTGATCAAAAACCAACCAAAAAACAAGATTCCAGTGCCTGATGGATTCCCTGGGGAATTCTACCAAACATTCAAAGAAGAAATAACACCTATTCTTCTGAAGCTGTTTCAAAAAATAGAAACAGAAGGAAAGCTTCCAGGCTCATTCTATGAGGCCAGCATTACCTTAATCCCCAAACCAGGCAAAGACCCCATCAAAAAGGAGAATTTCAGACCGATATCCCTGATGAATATGGATTCCAAAATCCTCAACAAAATCCTAGCTAATAGGATCCAACAATGCATTAAAAGGATCATCCACCACAACAAAGTGGGATTTATCCCCGGGATGCAAGGGTGGTTCAACATTTGCAAATCAATCAATGTGATAGAACACATTAATAAGAGGAGGGAGAAGAACCATATAGTCCTTTCAATTGATGCAGAAAAGCACTTGACAAAATACAACATCCTTTCCTGATTAAAACTCTCCAGAGTACAGGGATAGAGGGAACATTCCTCAAGTTCATAAAATCCATCTATGAAAAACCCACAGTGAATATCATCCTCAATGGGGAAAAGCCGAGAGCCTTTCCCTTGAGATCAGGAACATGACAAGGATGCCCATTCCTGCCACTATTGTTCAACATAGTACTAGAAGTCCTAGCAGCAACAATTAGACAACAAAAATAAATAAAAGATATTCAAATTGGCAAAGAAGAAGTCAAACTCTCTCTTTTCACAGATGACATGATACTTTATGTGGAAAACCCAAAACGCTCCACCCCCAAATCACTAGAACTCATCCAGCAATTCAGTAATGTGGCAGGATACAAAATCAATGCACAGAAATCAGTTGCTTTCTTATACACTAACAATGCAACTGTAGAAAGAGAAATTAGAGAAATGATTCCATTTACAATAGCACCAAAAACCATAAGATACTTCGGAATAAACCTAACCAAAGCAGTAAAGGATCTATACTCTAGGAACTACAAAACACTCATGAAAGAAATTGAAGAAGACACAAAAAGATGGAAAAACATTCCATGCTCATCGATCGGAAGAATAAACATTGTTAAAATGTCTATGCTACCCAGAGCAATCTGTACCTTCAATGCCATCCCAATCAAAATTCCAATGACATTTTCCAAAGTGCTGGAAGAAACAATCCTAAAATTTGTATGGAATCAGAAAAGACCCCGAATCACCACCGAAATGTTGAAAAAGAAAAACAAAGCTGGGAGCATCACGTTGCCTGATTTCAAACTATATTAAAAGCAGTGATCACCAAGACAGCGTGGTACTGGCACAAAAACAGACATATAGACCAATGGAACAGAATAGAGAGCCCAGATATGGATCCTTAACTCCATGGTCAAATAATCTTCAACAAAGCAGGAAAAAATATGCAATGGAAAAAAGACAGTCTCTTCAATAAATGGTGCTGGGGAAATTGGACAGCCACATGCAGAAGAATGAAACTCAACCATTCTCTAACACCATACACAAAGATAAACTCAAAATGGATGAAAGACCTCAGTGTGAGACAGGAATCCATCAGAATCCTAGAGGAGAACATAGGCAGTAACCTCTTTGACATCGCCCACAGTAACGTCTTTCAAGATACATCTCCAAAGGCTAGTGAAACAAAAGCAAAAATGAACTTTTGGGACTTCATCAAGATAAAAAGCTTCTGCACAGCAAAAGAAACAGTCAACAAAACAAAGAGGCAACCCACAGAATGGGAGAAGATATTTGCAAATGACACTACAGATAAAGGGCTGGTATCCAAGATCTATAAAGAACTTTTCAAACTCAACACCCAAAGAACAAATAATCCAGTCAAAAAATGGGCAGAAGACATGAACAGACACTTCTCCAAAGAAGACATACAAATGGCTAACAGACACATGGAAAAGTGCTCAACATCGCTCGGCATCAGGGAAATCCAAATCAAAACCACACTGAGATACCATCTTACACCAGTTAGAATGGCAAAAATTGACAAGGCAAGAAACAACAAATGTTGGAGAGGTTGTGGAGAAAAGGGGGCCCTCTTACACTGTTGGTGGGAATGCAAGTTGGTACAGACACTTTGGAAAACAGTGTGGAGGTGACTCAGAAAATTAAAAATAGAGCTACCCTATGACCCAGCAATTGCACTCCTGGGTATTTACCCCAAAGACACAGATGTAGTGAAAAGAAGGGCCATACGCATCCCAATGTTCATAGCAGCAATGTCCACCATATCCAATTTGTGGAAAGAGCTGCGATGCCCTTCAACAAATGAATGGATAAAGAAGATGTGGTCCATGTGGTCTAATGGAATATTACTCAGCCATCAGAAAAGATGAATACCCAACTTTTACATCAACATGGATGGGACTGGAGGAGATTATGCTAAGTGAAATAAGTCAAGGAGAGAAAGTCAATTATCATATGGTTTCACTTATTTGTGGAACATAAGGAATAGTATGGAGGACAGTAGGAGAAGGAAGGGAAAAATGATGAGGGGGAATTCGGAGGGAGAGACGAACCATGAGAGACTATGGACTCCAAGAAACTAACTGAGGGTTTTAGAGGGGAGGTGGTGGGGGGATGGGTTAGACCTGTGATGAGTATTAAGGAGGGCATGTACTGCATGGAGCACTGGGTATTATACGGAAACAATGAATCATGGATCACTACATCAAAACTAATGATATATTGTATGGTGACTAGCATAACATAATAAAATAAAATTAAAAAACAAACAAACAAAAAGTATATGAAAATATAAAACTAACTGCGAAAAGAAAATATACAATTGCAGAATATTGTGGTACTGTAATGATGGCATATAAATCACTTTTAAGTTTAGTGTAACAAATAAAAAGAAAAGTATTAAGAATAACTAGTTTTTCAAAAATTTGTTAATGAATATACAATATAAAAACATGTGAATTGTGACATCTATAACATAAGTGTATGCGTGAAAAGTAAACGTGTAGAATTTCTGTATATGATTGAAATTAAATTGTGATCAGCTTTAAAAAGACTGTTATAACTAGAAGGGTTTTATGTTAGCCTTGTGGTAACTATGAGGAAAATACCCATAGAAGATACACAAAATAAAAAGAAAAAAGATTCGGAGGAAGGTGGGTGGGGGGATGGGATAGATAGGTGAAGGGTATTAAGGAGGGCACTTTTTGTGATGAGCACTGGGTGTTGTATGTAAGTGATGAATCACTGAATTCTACTCCAGAAACCAATATTGCTCTGTATGTTAACAAAGTAAACTGAAATTAAAAAAAAAAAAGTTAAAAAAAGAAAAAAAAGATTTATAGAATATCACTATAAAAATAAAAAAAACACAAAACAAAAAAAAAAAAAAAAAGAAAAGAAAAGAAAAGAAACCAGGAACAAAAAAACTACAAGAGAGATAGAAAGAAAAAACAAAATGGCAATTGTTAGCCTTGCCCTATCAATAATTACTTTAAGTGTAAATGGATTAAACTCCCCATCAAAAGACATAGAGTGGCCAAATGGACTAAAAATCAAGATTCAACTTTATGCTCTCTACCAGACACTCTCTTAAATTTAAAAACACACTTAGGCTGAAAGTGAAAAGATAGAAAATGATATTTCATGTAAATGGTAACCCAAAGAGAGCAAGTGTAGCTATATTAATTAATATCAGACAGAGTAGACTTTAAGTCTAAAACTATCACAAGAGACATAGACATTATATAATGATAGAAGAATCAATTTATCAAGAAGATATAGCAATTATAGACAGATATGCATGACCATCAGGGCACCTAACTATATAAAACTAACATTAGTAGAACTTAAGGGAGAAATAGACAGAAATAAAATAATGGTAGGGGTCTTCAATATCTCCCTTTCAGTAATGGATAGAACACGCAGGCAAAAAGGCAATAAGAAAAGAGACTTGAGCAACACTATTGACCAAATGGACCAGACATATAGAGAACATTCCATTCAACAGCAGCAGGGTACACATTCTTCTCAAGTGCATATGAAACACTCTCCAGAATACTTTATATGTTAAGACACACACAAAAAATATTAATAAATTAAAGACATTAAAATGATATCAACTAAGGACACCTGGATGGCTCAGTCGGTTAAGCATCTGCCTTCGGCTCAGGTCATGATCCCAAGGGTCCTGGGATCGAGCCCTGCATCAGGCTCCCCACTGAGCTCTGCATTTCCCTCTCCCTCTGCCTGATGCTCCCCCTATTTGTGCTCACTCTCTTTGTGTCAAATAAATAAATAAATAAAATCTTTAAAAAAATGATACCAACTATCTTTTCCAACAAGTTTTGGTGAATATGTGAAGAAATGGGAACCTTTGTACACTGTTGGTGAGAATGTAAAATGGTGCGGCTGGTTGTGGAAAACAGTATGGAGGCTCTTCAAAAAATTAAAAATAGAAATACCATATAATACAGCAATCCCACTTCCTAGTATATGTTCAAAAGTATTGAAATCAGGATCTCTAAGAGATATCACAGTATAAATCTTCAGTTATGAAAATCAGTAAGTTCCAGAGATTTGTTGTACACTATAGTACTTATTGTTAACACTACTGTATTGTACACTCAAACATTTAAGAGGGTAGATCTCATGTTAAGTGCTGTTACTACACACACAAAAAAGAACAAAGGCAGACCAGAAAACTTTTGGGGGTAATGGATATATCTATTACCTTAATTGTGGTGTTGGCCTCACAGGTCTACAAATATGTTCAAACCCATCAAATAGTGTGCATTAAATATGTGTAGTTTTGTATATCAATTATTTCTCAATAAAGCTGTTAAAAATGGTTCTTGGAATTAATGAAAGAGAGAGAGAGATGGATAATATGAAAGAGGTGAAGAGTCATAAAGGAGACTATGAAGGTTTTTACCATATATTCAGAAAATATTTTTTCCCTGTGTCCACTAAAGAAGCTTAAAAAATTGATTTGGAGAGATGGCAAATGATTACCTCTGGTAGACATTTGTGGGGCCCATGTCAGTACAAGTGCAGATATATATTAAAAATATGTAAATATTTGAGAGTTATAATTCAAACTAACAAATTATTAAATAATTTATATCTTCCTCCCTTACAAACATACCTTCCTAACTATAAAAATGTGCCAAGTTATGACTTTTATAGGTCTAAAAATGATCAGATTATCAAAGATGACTAACTTAAATTATTATTGTGCACTTTGGGGTTTTTTGGTGTTGGACCAGAGATGTTTGGATAAATAATATACAAAAACATACACAATTTATAAATCATTATATTAAATTTCAAAATTATATTTTTCTTCATTTCAAAAGGCCAACAATCATATTATTAAAAACAAGATTTTTGTATAATTTTTTTTCAGTGACAATTATGTCAAATTAGAAAACTGTCCTTGAGTTACCATAGTTCTTATATATTTTAAATTCATCTCATTTTAAATAATTACTAGATTTGGGAATGACCTAAGAACTTTATATCACATCTAGATTTTTAATAGAAATGCATAAATTATTGTTAAAATTAATATTAAATTAATATTGTTAAAATTAACTTTGATAAATTATTATCATGGATAACTAAAATATTTTAATTAAATCAAATTAATTGGTCTCATGTAATGAATTTTACCATCTCATAAAATGATACCTATACAGTAATGTAAAGGAATGGTATACCAGAATTCATGTATACATGAATACAGATTTAAGAATAACCTGAATTGTTAAATATTGGAAAATGCTCCTCAATCACCATGTGCAACTGTTGCAAATCAGGCTAAATGCCAGGTATCATGGAATCATAAATCGGAATAAAAAAGAAAAAACAAAAAAGAGAAATGACAGAGTGGACCCAAAACACTATTTGGAAATACATTATGTTATGGAAGAATCTTTTATACTCATTCTTTAGGAAAAGAAGAATTTGACAAATTATGTAGCGTTCTCCTACTAACCCTTCTATTGCTCAAATCTTTTTACTATGAAGCATTGTCCATTTTTGACAATGGCTGTCACATAACCCATGGATATTTGTGGCATTTCAAAGTAGTTTTTTCCCAAAAAATTCAAAAAGAGAAGGTTTCTTGAAGTCTCGATGTTGTTAATTGCAAGACCAGATATTTAAAGTTTTAGGTTGCACTGTACCAGGCACTGAATGCTGAATTACAAGTGACAATTGTTCTAAATAGTGCGTGTGTGTGTGTGTGTGTGTGTGTGTGTGTAGTGATGAAAGCAGACCCTTTAAAAATATAGGATCTCAGACTGGAACTCCTCTTGCCCAGGTGTTCAAGTGGTATTGCCAACAGGAGTTCTGAAAGGATAGAATAAAGAGAATTCAATATTAAAGAGGAGAAAAGCAATTTTAAGTAGGAAATGGGTGTAATTTTCTAAAAAATAAAAGAAGGCACAAAAGGATCAGAGGTTCAGAATCAGGAAGCTTCAGGAGTCTAGGAAAGTATAAATAAAACTGGATTTAGCTAAATACTGCACAACAAATCTGAAGACATCAAGGAAAAAGAGAGTCTTTAAATAATTGGAGATGAAAACAAAGTTTCTACAAAGAACACACTTTCCTTTAATATACTCTTGCTGAAGGAGCTTCTAAAGAATATACTTCTGGAAGAAAAACAATAAAACCGAAGGGAAGATAGGATATGCAAGACAGATGGTAGGCAAAAAAACTGGTAAACATGAGGAAAGTTAGGAACCAGCATTAGCTATATAAAATAATAATGATGAACACTAATTTAGTGGAGGGCATATGCAGGTGCAACAAACACGTTGGCCAACAATATGACATAAGATGAAAGGTAGATAATTGTTTTTAAATTTTTTTATTGTTATGTTAATCCCCATACATTACATCATTAGTTTTAGATATAGTGTTCCATGATTCATTGTTTGTGCATAACACCCAGTGCTCCATGCAGAACGTGCCCTCCTCAATACCCATCACCAGGCTAACCCATCCTCCCAACCCCCTCCCCTCTAGAACCCTCAGTTTGTTTTTCAGAGTCCATTGTCTCTCATGGTTCTTCTCCCCCTCCGATTTGCCCCCCTTCATTCTTCCCCTCCTGCTACATTCTTCTTCTTCTTTTTTTCTTTCTTAACATATATTCCATTATTTGTTTCAGAGGTACAGATCTGAGATTCAACAGTCTTGCACAATTCACAGCGCTTACCAGAACACATACCGTCCCCAGTGTCCATCACCCAGTCACCCCATCCCTCCCACCCCACCCCCCACTCCAGCAACCCTCAGTTTGTTTCCTGAGATTAAGAATTCCTCATATCAGTGAGGTCATATGATACATGTCTTTCTCTGTTTGACTTATTTCGCTCAGCATAATACCCTCCAGTTCCATCCACGTCGTTGCAAATGGCAAGATCTTATTCCTTTTGATGGCTGCATAATATTCCATTGTATATATATACCACACCTTCTTTATCCATTCATCTGTTGATGGACATCTTGGCTCTTTCCACAGTTTGTTATTGTGGACATTGCTGCTATAAACATCGGGGTGCACGTAGCCTTTCGGGTCCCTACTTTTGTATCTTTGGGATAAATACCCAGTAGTGCAATTGCTGGATCATATGGTAGCTCTATTTTCAACTTTTTGAGGAACCTCCATACTGTTTTCCAGAGTGGCTGCATGAAAGGTGGATAATTGAAATTAAAGTGTTCTAAGGCTCTTGGATATTTTGGGAGAAGAGTGGAGATTATAATTAACTTTATACATTAGCAAATACACGTGCTACTAATTTGGGGTAACCAGCTAACAACAGAAATATATTACTGTCAATATTAGTGAATAAAAGAAACAATAGAACAAAAAATCTATAGAAACAACATGGTAAATCACATACTACATCAAACACTAACGATATACTATACAGTGGATAACTGAACATAATAACAAATAAAGAAATAAAAGAAACAACATGGTAAATAGAAACAAGAATACTATAGTAAATATAAATGTAAATGTGCCAGTAATAAGACAAAGCTTGTCAGCTAAAAGCCTGTCAAAGTCAATAAAAAAGGAAAGAAAGGAAGAAAGAATCCAATTATAAAAACACATCTAAAAGAAAAGAGCACTGAGAGGTTGAGAGTAGAAAAGGTTACAATAGATAAATCACCAAATGAAAGTTAATGAAGATATGACACCCTAAGGAAAAGATATTTTAAGGCAGGAACAGAGATAAAGTGGTCACTACATAATCATTGAAAGAACAGCTTCCCAGGAAGATATAAATGTATATGCTTCAAACTGTAGAAAGCTTCAAACTGTATAAGGCAAAACTTAATAGACTTACTAGAAGAAAAATACAAATACTTCATCATGGTGGCAGGATTTAGATTAAGTCACTAGGTAATTGATTGATCAAGAAGAAAAAAGTTGGGGTGCCTGGGTGGCTCAGTCATTAAGCATCTGCCTTCAGCTCAGGTCGTGATCCAGGACCCTGGGATCGAGCCTGCATAGGGCTCCCTGCTTCGCAGGAAGCCTGCTTCTCCCTCTCCTACTCCCCCGATAGTGTTCCCTCTCTCGCTGTGTCTCGCTCTGTCAAATAAATAAATAAAATCTTAAAAAAAAAAAAAAGAAGAAACTTAGCAAGGATGTATAAAATGTGAACCATACAATGAAAACTTACATCTCTCTTACCTCCTTCTCTCTTTATATATGTATATACCTATAGAGCTATATAGATATAGCTATATACAGATATAGGTAGATATACAAATATCCATATGAAATTTTCACTATTTAAACCTTCTTGACTTAAAACTGGCAACAATTTCATATGGTTTAATTGAATATATATAAAGCTAAATCCAGCAATTGATTATACATTTTTTCAAGCATTCTTGATAAACAACTAAAAATTATTAAAACTAATAAAAGAGTTTAGTAAGGTAGACAGATACTAGGGAAACATAAAATTAACTCTTTATTATATCCCGAAAGCAAAAACAAATTCTAAAAATATAATAGAAGAAACATTTCCCAATTGCAAATTAAAAAACCTTAAAAATATGGAAGTAAATTCAACAGGACTATGTAGAAATAATGATGGATTAATAAATGTAATTGAAGAATGCAAGACAATCATAATAAATGTTGTAGTATTCTTATTTTTAAAGATTAGAACACTAGAGATTGTAAGAATGCCACATCTATAAATGTAATACAATATTTGTAAAATTTCAAAGAGATTTTAAATGGATTTTGATAAACTGAATTTTCTATTTATTTGGAAGAGGAAATGCTGAAAAATGGCCACATTATTTTTAAATGAAGATAAATAGAGGGGAATTAGCCATATGAGATATAAAAAATGATTCAGAGCAACCACAGTTAAAATGATGTGGTCTTAGTATAAAAGTAGGAAAATAAACCAGTAGAAAAAAAATGAGTAGAGAAATAATGTTTAAATGGATGCTTAGAATTAATGAAATTTAAATCTTTAAAAGAATAACATTGAAATATCTTAAATATTTCTTGTAAGAAAACTAAAACATATTTTAAAAATCAGATCTTCCTAAAGTTATTTATATGTTAGAAATACTCCAAGTTTTCTTAGTTTGGTTTTTAGCAAGGAAATTTTTTTTTAAGATTATTTATTTGAGAGAGAGAATGCGAATGGAGGGAGGGGCAGAGGGAGAGGGACAAGCAGACTCCCTGCTGAGCATGAAGCCTTATGCAGGGCTGGATCCCAGGACCCTGAGAACAAGAGTCAGATACTCAATCGACTGAGCTACCCAGGCACCCCAAGGAAAGATGATTTTAATAAGAAAATCACCACACAAGAATAGCCAAGAAAACTCTCAGAAGAGTATTAGTAAGGGGGATATTGTCTATCAGTAGATAAGAATATAATTCAGGGGTGCCTGGCTGGCTCAGTCTGTGGAGCATGCGACTCTTGATCCCGGGGTTGAGTTTGGAACCCACATTGGGTGGAGAAATTACTTAAAAATAAAATCTTAAAAAAATGTTAGAAAAGAATATAATTCAGAAATAAAATAAAAATTATGTTTTATATAATCATTGCTAAATATATTGTGTACTTTCTGTATGCTAGACATGCTTCTAAGCACTTTACAGATACTGTCATTTAAGTCTTAAATCAACTATATAAAGTAGGTGTTATTACCCCCATTTTACAGAGGAAAAATTAGGCAAAAGTTTGAATGAATATGGAAAAGATGGATTTAATAAATTGTGAGGGAATAACTGATTTGCATTTTTAAAAAGTGGGTGGCTATTGATACAGCTTTACACCAAAAGAAACTCAAATGGATCAATGATTTAAACACAAAAGATGAAACTATGTTAAAACTTCCAAAGCATAATCACAGAGTGTTGGAGGTTTTCTGGTGAAGATAGTCAATTGCTTTTTTAAATTACTAGATGATTCATACTGAAGAGCAATAGGACAGTAGCTAAAGTGCAATGAAGAGTTAAGAGAATGATTGGTTTAAGTGTTTGCTGTCTGTGTGCAGACCGATGTGCATGTGCATGTACGTTTGTGTGTGTCTGTGTGTTTCAGGATAAGATAGACCTTTTCTTGAGAGAAAAAAAAACTGAAAGAAAAAAATGGGATTTGGGAAAATTGAGGAAACAAAAATATATGGGGGGGACAAAGAAGAACATAGGCAACAGATTTGGGGACTGGGATTGGATTGGTTATGGAATAGAAGACAGATATCTTACATTCTAAAATGAATTAAGTTTGGGTTGGAAATTATAATTTTGTGGTGGCTCCCATATATAAGATTGAGAGATATTTTTCTAGTAGTACTCAGATATGAAAAAGAGGAGATGAACCATTGTGGAGTTTACTTAGAGTAGTAGTGAATTAATTTGTGGATGTGGCAGAAGAAGATGGATGGAAAGGAACTGAGGTCTGGGGAAAGGATAGTTAGATGACCACCCTGGAGGACCCAGCTGGGCGGGATTAAGGGTTAAGTGAGGGTTGAGAAACTAGAAAGAAATGAAGGCTTGAAAGCATAATGGCAGTGGTAATGGAGACAAGAAGACAAGAAGAATATTTAAGAAAGGCTAATGAGCTAAAATGGGTGGAAATTGTGATTAAGTGAATGTAGGGGTCAAAGAGAAGAGAAACATCTAGAATAACTCCTAGGTTTCTATCTTGGATGACTGGATGTATTTATAATTTAGGGAATAGGGAAGCGGAAGGAAGATCAGGAGGAAAGGGGTAAGTCCGGTTATTGGCAAATTAGAGTTTAAGGTGCATGTGAGTCATCCAGGTGACCATGTTTAATAGGCAGCTGGATAGATGAATTTTAAGTCCAACCACGTCTTAGGTCAGGTTTCCCAGCAGATTCTCAGATAAAAATTTCTGTGCGAGTGATTTATTAAAGAAGTTCTTCCAGGAGTAGTGGAAGCTACAGGGAAGGAAGGGGAAGAGTCAAGGGTGCAGTCTCAGGTGAAGTCCCAGCCTCCTCCAATTCCAAGGGGGAACTCTGAAGAATAAATTGCACCATGAAAGTTGTTCTGCTCAAATGAGGGAGCTGGGCTTTTAATCTGTTGCAGTGATCATTAGCTATGGTCTGCCTCAAGGGATAAACTTTCAGGAATGAAGGCTCTTGACATGTCCTTTGCAAAGTGGCTCTGGTAGCCCAAGAATTGTCTTCTACAGCAGGTTGCAGGGTGGCAGGGGGAACAAGCCTTCAGAAACAAAGCATGTGGAACCTGGGAGTGGGCACACAACAAGCAAAAGGCACCTGAGAGAGTCTAATCTGAACACAAAAGTGCCGAGAGAGATCCAAGTTTAGAATTCATTGGCCGGTTGGTGGAAGTTAGGACAAGAAGATGGGATCCTAAAGGCAGAGTGCTTAGAAGGCAGAAAGAAATGATCCTTGACAATCAATGATGTTTCAAAGGGAGAATATCCTGTGAAGGAGCCTGAAGAAGTGAAGAAAACATTGAGAGAAACTGGAGGAGTGGCAGACCGTGGACATATCCTGGGCGTAATCATTGTTGGCTTCTGCCTGTTTGTTTTATGATTATTCACATCCTCATACTGCTGTTTTCTAAGAGCCAGTAGTGCGGTTACGGTAGAGAACACCGGGGAGAGTGGTACGGATGTCTCTCCTGGGGAAGTCCAGTCATCAGCCTGAGGAGCACACTTCGGCTTCCTTGCCTACTTTCCACAGAGGCCCAACTAAAACCAAATGACCCTCACAGCTGGGATAGACTCATGGGCAGCCTTCTGAAAGTTCAAAGTCTTCTTGACCAAGTATGGAGTGTTTTTAATTAGGCAATCTAGAAGGCATCAATAGGATAATAAAGCACACTGTTCTGAAGGGGCAAAGGGAAATTGCCTGAGGAACTGGGAAAAGCCTTGGGTGATATTTATTTAAAACAGTGGGTGAATCACACTGTGCTCAGATCTTCTGGCCTGAGTCCCAAACAGGAAATGAAGCTATATGAATTATGGTGAGTCAGAAGCTAATCTCACCACCTACCTGGCAGGAAGAGGGAGAGGGGAAGGGAGAGGAGAGGGGAGAGGGGAGGGGAGGGGGAGGGAAAGCTGGGACTAGTGCAGGTGGAGGATAGGGTGGAAGTGTCTCCCCTACTGCACAAGAAAAAGCCTCTGGTGTTCCGAAAGGAGAAACCTCAATAATTCTCATTCTTTCTTTCCCCCCTGGTCGACCTTCTTTTTTTATAGGACAAAGTTTGCCTTAGGAGTGTTGGTATTGTTATTCATTGTACAATAATTATAACTTAAGTGATATATATTTATTTTGGAAAGATGCTAAAGCTATAAAAATTGCTGTAAAAATCACCCATATTCTCATTATAAACAAATCTTTTGGACATTTCATATGCATAAAAGGATTAATTTTAAAAATTACCTTGTGCTTTCTTTTTATGTTAATATAGATTTTCAAAAATACCATTTATGGGTATAGAGTATTTCTTTGTACAAATATCACATTTTATTTAATTTCCTGACTATTGTTTGACCTTTTTTTTTCCCTAGCCTCCTTTTTAAAACTAATTACATAAATGTCTTTCTGGTATTAAGTATGTTGCTGGAGTTTGGTGCCTTGAATCTACTAGCACTTGAATATCTAGGCACAGCCATTGATCGGATTTGGAGGAAATGAGTCATTGGTAGATAAAATGAGAGTGTGATTGGACGCCATAAGAGAAAGAATTGTATCCAAATATAATATCTCCAGCCTAATTAATAATATGAAATTATTTCCCAATTTTACAAAAGTATTTAAAGTCTAACTGTGCAAGTCTAATGTGATCACTGGCATTTAAAGCCCTTGTAAAATCTTAGGATCCTAGGGGACTGTCTCTAACACCACCACAGCCACCACCCTCATCACCCTTGTTCCTAGAAGAGGATAAGAAAGAAATGTAAGATATGTGCCCCGGCCTTAAAGAAAACACAATCTAACTGGGAATATAGAACAATGTAAACAATGTAAAAATTATTCCTGCTATTCTCTCCACTGCACCAAAGACATCCTTCTGATAATCTTTACCTCTCTACACCCACTGTATTTATATCAAAAATTTTCAGACCTCCTCTGCATGTCTATACTTTGAAGTATAATGGTTCCCAATGTCAATGAATTTGGATTCTATTTCACTTACTAGAATCTATTTCCTTTATCCCACCTGCTCATTCCATTTTTTCATCCTGATCTCCAAATGCCCAAAGCCATCCCTTTTTTCTCTGAATTCTGGTATCATAGCTAGGTCCATTACCTTCTGACATTCTGGATACCATGGTGAGCCATTCAACACCGTTTTCATGAACATTCTAGCATTCTTTTTTTTTTTTTCTTTTGATACTCCATATACTGATTTACTCCTGATTCCTAGAGTGTTCTGTTTTCCAAAGAAAATCTCAAATCTAGGATATCATGTTCTCTATAAATTCATGATTTTCCACCTTCAATCTTGCATTGACAGCTGCCTAGTAACCTTTCATTCATGTTTTATGTATTTATTCTGGCATTATCCACAGCGGCTCTTACAAAACTTGTTCAGACTCCCTTGAACAATGTCTGTTAAGTTGCTTACTTTGAATTATATCTTTCTTTGTTATTTGCTAACAGAACCCCACTTTTATTCAGGAAGCAAAATGTTCAGTACTAGAGTAAAAATAATCATTGGTTGAAGCCAGTGATGCTAATTGCATTTCCTTTACCAGTTGCTGGTCTTCAGATAGCCCCCGACCAGTTTAGGCCAGTGATGTTAAGGGGATTTTAGTTGGTGGCTTCCGGTGGTTTCTTTTCTACTTCCTTTGTCCCTTCTTTAGGAAAGTCATGTGAAATTGTGGTGCTTGGATCTACAGAAGCCATCCTACCACTTTCAGGAGAAGGTAGAGAAAGTTTTAAAGATGATGAACCCGTGGGGCACCTGGCTGGCTCAATCAGTAGAGCATGCAACTCTTGATCTCAGGGTTGTGATTTCAAGCCCCACGTTTGAGGTAGAGATTACTTTAAAATAAAATCTTTTTTAAAAAAAGATGACAAACCTGTACCCTGATATTTGTTGAGCTCTTGAACTCATCCTGGAATTGCGTGCTTTCAGGTTTCTTATTATGTAAGATAATTAATTATCTTGAAATTACTATTAGTTTTTAATTATGCACTTTGAGAGCTAAAATATCCTAATGGATCCACTTCTTAAACCCCAATCCTTATTACTGCTTTTTGATCTTAGCCGATGACATTGCTTCCTTCTTTATTAACAATACGCAAACTATCCTGCAAGGGTACAGCTGGGTCATCACTCATTCTATCCCCCCTTTCTTCTATATAATAGGGTGAAGTGCTCTTTCTTTTTTTTTTATTATGTTCAGTTAGCCATTGTATAGTACATTCTTAGTTTTTGATGTAGTGTTCAATGATTCATTAGTTATGTATAACACCCAGTACTCATCACAACATGTGCCCTCCTTAATACCCATCACCTTGTTACCCCCTCTCCCTACTCCCCTCTGAAACCTCAGTTTGTTTCCCAGGGTCCATAGTCTCTCATGGTGTGTCTCCCTTTCTGATTTCTCCCCCCTTCAGATTGCTCTTCCTTCCCCTATGGTCCTCCGTGCTATTGCTTATGTTCCACATATGAGTGAAACCATATAATTGTCTTTCTCTGCTTGACTTACTTCACAGTTCCCCTCCAGTTCCATCCATGTCAGTGCAAATGGTGGGTATTCATCCTTTCTGATGACTGAGTAATATTCCATTGTACATATGTACCACTTCTTTATCCATTCATATGTTGAAGGGCATCTCAACTCCTTCCACAGTTTGGCTATTGTGGACATTGCTACTATGAACATTGGGGTGTATGTGCCCCTTCTTTTCACTACATCTGTATCTTTGGGGTAAATACCTAGAAGTGCAATTGCTGGGTTGTAGGGTAGCTCTATTTTTAGGAAGTGCTCTTTCTTAACAAAATTAACTCATTTACTTATCTGTTGGCAGCTTGCCCCTGCTCCAGGACATTGCTCCATCAATCTATTTCACCTAAATTTTTGTTCTTTTTGTTTTATTTGCTTCCTCTTTACCCTATTGGTTAACCCCACCCTAGGGTTATGGGAATGGTCAAACACATGACATCTGATAGTGTACAGATGAGTTTGACAATGGTTTACTAGTCACATACACTCACAGCCCAGAGGAGAAGGACACCACTCTCAACACATGGTCACATAGGGCTTGCCGATGGAGCAGAGTGAACAACCAGGCTTTGTAGTATCAAGGGGATGGGGCAAACCTTGGTTCCCAAAGAAGTGTGTGATTGGTTTGTTTGCATAATACTTCTGTGGGCTGGCAGGGAACTGAAGCCTGTTACTTAGGGATAAAGAGGACTCTGCCTGTTCCCAATAATAAGGAGAGTTGTTTAGCTAGTGGAGCTTATCCAAACAACAAATGTGAATATATTGGCTTTTTTATTCTAATTTTGTGAATATTTTTCTGTTCATTTAAGCATATACATCTGTAGGATATTATTCATGATTGTACAAAGGCCAAATTTTAGTTATTTTATTTGTTTCTGATGATATGCTTTTGTTACTTTTTGCTGAATATTCTTACAGTTTGCACAAATAATTGACTTTTTTTTTTATTTAGGTATATTCTAGGAAATAGAAATTTTGTCAAAAAATTTACAAAAAATATTAACTACATGTTCTCAATTGTCATACAAAAAGTTTATTCTAATTTGTACTCCCCAAATATTCTAGAGTGCACATTTCCAAGTACTTTTGATTACGCCAAGCATTATACTATTTTAATTCACTCCAATGTGATAAGTAAGAAATTGTCACTCTCGTTTAAATCCTTGTTTCTCCATATGTTAATTAGCTATTTATATTTCTTCTTACATAAACTATTAATATGAATTCCTGTTTTTCCTATGACAATGTTTGTATCATTTTCTTACTTAATACCTATGGAATATTTTTTATTCTAGAAATAATTTTTAAAATTTCCCCTAATATACCTTGTGACAAAATATTGCTGGAGTGGGTATTTTTTTTTTTTTTTAATTAAAATTACCTGGTTTTGGTTGGGAGCCCTCTGCAACTAAATATCAGAGTTTTATTTATTTATTTTTTTTGTCTAGGGCAGTTTTCTTCCCATCTCTGTATTATGTCTTGTCCTCAATTCATTCCTTCTGAAATTCCTATAATGACTACATTTGGCTTCCCTATTCTCTTATCTGTATTTCTGATCATTTCTCTTTTATGTTTTTATTGTTTTGCTCTAATTTTTCTAAGTAACTTATTAAAATGTCCTCTAATTTTTAAATTTTAAGCAGTTCACTGCCTCCATTGTACATTTTGTTTGTTTGTTTGTTTAGCAATCACATCTTTAACTTTTTCTCTGTTGTGAGTTTTTTCCTCTTTTCTTAATTTCACAAATGCAATATCCTCTCAGATTTCTTTGAAGGTTTAATTAGAGATGGTCTAAAGCTTTCTTCTGCTTCTTTCAGTGGCTGTGTCCCATAAGATATATTTACTTACAGATTTCTTATTTATAGTGATGTTTCTGTTTACTAATTTTATAGAAAGAGATCATATTTTTCTATTTTGGAGAGGTGAAATAGGTGCTTTTGGATATCATTTAGGCCCCTAGTTAAGTCACTGCTACCCTACAGGAGATGGAAAAATTTTATATTTATTAGAGTTTAACTTTGCCAACTCATATATCTGACACCATTGGTGAAAATAGAAGGCTGTATCCCATGTAGGAAGGTTTGCTCCTGTTCTAAAAAATTTCTTTTATCAGGCTGTTATGGCAGCCTAAATATAACTTAGTCAGTGACACCTCTCTCTAACTAACCTCATCAGTGGCCAGTAGAATATTACCCCCATTTTATTTAGCTTGTTCTTTACTTAGCAACTCAAGGGTGTGACTTCAAAAGGAGGGTCTCTACATCCCCCCCAAAAGTCAGTAAGATAGAAATGAGGCTTTTGACAATTGTCCCCAGAGACTCCTTCACTTCTGGTGTCTTGTTTTCTATACCAGAAGATGTTATTATAGTTCTGCTAGGTGATGAGATCTGTGTTCTACAAACACAGACTTTTTCGACTATGTGGTAAACAGGTGACTCAGTGATTCCCTCAATCCCATCTTTCTTGAGGGTATATTTCAGATATTATTCTTTAATACTATTCAAAGTGTTGGCATGTTGCTGAATGATTCCCTTGGTTCTAGTGTCCATACACATTTTCTCTCATTATTATATTTCTTATGATATTTTTAAAAAATTTTGATAGGAATACATGAGAGATAATTCTATTCCTTTTACATTAAATATTTTAAATGGATAATTGGCACTTTTGTCCATAATTTCTAATCAATAACTCATTTTTTAAATTTTCTCAATCTACTTCCTGCCTAAAGATGTAAAACTGAAAATTCTGGCTATTTTAACCAACCTTATCTAGTAATAAAGTTCTTACTTCTTACTCTCTGTATCAGTCAGGATAGGTTGGGTTATGCTGCAGTAACAAACAACCCCACAATCTATGTCTTTAAACAAGTAAGATGTATTTCTCAGTCATGCTGCATGTTCTTTGTGAATTGGCAGGGGACACCGATGCACATTATGTTCTCATGCTTCATCCTAAGTTTATGAAGCAGCTTTTGACTAAACATTTAGTCACCAAAAGGAAACAAAAGGAAGCATGGGGAAGTTCTCATTATCTCTCAAACATTCAGTGGAAAATAACACACACACTTTCAACTGTATTTCATTAGTCAAAACAAGTCAAGGAGACACAATCTTTAATGTATCACAAACAAAAGAGAGCTCCAATAGTTATGGAGAGTTCTAATAACTATCACATTTCCTATCATTTTTAACCTTTAACACTACTGCCAACCCAAACTTCTGATTGCTTATCATATTTTTCTCCAACTTCTTTCCTTTTTGCAATGACCTCAGTGTAGTTGATCCTTAAACTTTGATCCTTGTTCATTTTCCTTTTTATCTACTCTCTCTGTCCTTGAGTGACCCTATAGTAACATTTAAACATCCATATATTGACCCAATCTTCCATCATTTGTTTACCAGGCATTTATTGTCAGTCTTATCTGTGCTATGAGACATTAAGATGATCAAGATAAAATCCCTACCTTCAGGAAGTCACAGATAATATATATGTGAATAATAATGATTAAAACTCTCAAATTTTGAATGAAATTTGGTACTTAATCACTTTCAGGTAAAATTTGCATTTTGAATGTTTACATGAAAGAACTGTGGAGAAAAACTATCATGAAAAAGAAGTTTTAAGAGGATGCCATATTTTATTTAATATTGCATATGGATTTTTCCTGGTTGTGAAAACACTTCTAATTGGGAAATTTAAAACTGCAGATACCAGGGTTTATTTTCTCTAAATTGGTTAGAAAAATATAAGAAATAATTCTGAAATCTTGGAAGTCAAACCCTATCTCTTCATCTCTGTCAAACAGAACACTACACAGAGTAGTGCCTCAAAAATACTTCTGGAATAAAATAAATTGATTAAACCTCTATCTTAAGAGAATTTGGTTTTTCCATCCTACTTATTACCTAGAAGTTAAAAAATCCATATGGAATATAAAGATTAATTAAAACAATACAATAAAGGCTACTATAGAAGATCTAGTTTTAAAGACTTAAATCTACCACTGGCTATGCATGAGCAGGTTACCTTACCTTGCTGTGGCTTGGCTTTCCAGCTTTAAAATTTGAGGAATCAATAACTTAAAATAAGAATTTGTTGGTGATAAGCACAAGTCTAAGGAAATACTACTTTATTTTTTGTACCTTTAGATTTATGAATTTTTGAGCTATTCATGTAGTCAAGCACCCTTAAGACCCCTGATCTCCAATGCCACATCCTGCACATTTATATTATGTTGAAATATAATGTTATATATATATATATAATGTTATATATATTATATATATATATACTGCCAATTGTTATAGGCAGTTTATAGAAGTCAATCTGCACTAGTCCTAGAAAAGAAGACATCTGAGGCAGGTATCCAAATAAATAAGGCACAAACAAATAGATTTACCATAAAACTCAATAAATAATCAGTATAATGTGGAGGAGGGAAAAAAATAAGAGAGAGAAAGAAGCATGATTTGATTGCTTTTCATTTCAGGATATGCAGAGTCTCTGAGTTGGATATTTTCATAACATGAAAATCAGTTACTTGCAATTATTTTAGTCTCCCAACACCTTGGAGAAACCCTTTATATAACAGACATCTGTTACAATCATTTGAACTATTAAGAAAGCCAAATTCAAGCATCATCTGAAATTTAAAGAAAAAATATGTATTTGGTAAAAACGTGACTGACCCTGGAGGGTGACTCTGTTGGGTTCAAACCTGTAAAGGGGCAGTCAGCCTCAAACATACATGTGAGTAAATGCCCACATCCTAATCAGAGGTTAAAGGCACATGTTTAGTACTTGGAGAAGATGTGAGGCCTTTCATAAGCAGGTGAGACCCTAAATGACTCGGCAGGAAGAAAATGTCTTAATCATGTATTACACATCAGTCATTGCAAATGCTCTCAATGGAAACTTTCACTATAACCATCTTCTCAGTCAATGACTAAACCAGATCTAATTGTCTGATAATTAAATGGTCTTTTATCTAGATGTTTCTCTATTAAATCATATTGGAGCATTTCACTAACACATTAAACTCTGGAATAGTATTTTCTTACGTGAAACAAGAGTTTAGTTTTTTAAATACAAGTTCAACTTTTTTCTTATAATTTTTTGGTCATTTTTTAGCAGAGAATGAATAGAAAATGAATGATTTAGAATACAAATTTGAGTAGATTTGCTTGAGGAATAAAAGTAAAATGTAACTGAGGATTATTTAAGCTGTTATTTTCACGACTTGCTTTGGATTAGTATATTCAACTTGTCTCTTTATAACTACACTTACAAAGTTGAAAAGAATTCTATTATAGTTCCCTTCTTGGCTGTGAGGAGTATTTCTTTTCCTAGTATAACTCGTGAGGCTTTCCATTAAATGTGTTTGAGTTGGGACTCTTGACTTCTCAGTTTATTGTTTCTAAGGAAATGGCCAGGAAAGGTCACACATCAGCTTTTTAGTGTAAAAATAATGAATGAGCATTTGAAATGAATAAGAATTAGTCTCACCCTCTGTCCCACCTAGGCCACGTGTTTGCCTTGTGCCTCATTTCCCACAACTGGAAGCTCCCAGCTGAATAATCATATCCAAACATGCTGAGCTAATTGAAGAAAGGTGCTATATAAACACAAGGTACTATTATTATGGTCATTTTCCCAGACCTTGGGCTTCCCCACCCACTTCCTCTAAATTTACAATGAGGTGGAAAGCAGCCTCCTCTAAGCGGATGCAGACTTTGAGAGAAATGCCTTTGGTGCCCTCAAGTGGTTTCCTTAGGTAGAAATCACTTCGCCCTGAAGCTTAAACCCATGACAAAAAAATTATTCCCTTTAACATGTCAGTTTAAAGGGAGAAAGATATACAACTCAAGCGCATGTGGCTTCTTAGATTAATATTTTTTAAACAAAATTATATGTATAAAATGCTAACTAGTCTTTATTTTTTTTAATATTTTTAAATAACATTTTAAGAATTAACATTTTTAAATTTTTAAAAATAACATCAGCATATTTCTGAGTGAGAAAGGATAGGTACAATAAATATTTTTCTTGATAATCTAATCCCTCGACCACTTGTTAGGGCAAATCTTTCTACCCCTAAACTGGAGGCTGCATGATGGATGCATGACGATATATAGAGGTACTGAACAAACAGCCAGTACTTTATAAATGTTTCCTAAATCTGTCTCTTGTTTCAAGTCTGACATTATCAAGCTGCGTAAGATCAGATCATTACTTGTTCTAGCTGACCTGTTTTCTTTATAGCTAAAGAAAAACATTACCTAGAAATGCTTACCTAAAAGAAAGGCATTTAACCCTAAAGAAAAGCATCACCTAGAAATGTTTACCTAAAAGAAAAGCATTTAACCCAATGAGTGGTTTTTAAAGTTATCAATTGGTTTGATCAGCTGAGACTCTTTTTTTTTTAAGATTTTTATTTATTTATTGAGAGAGAGAGAGAATGATAAGAGAGAGAGCATTAGAGGGAGGAGGGTTAGAGGGAGAAGCAGACTCCCTGCTGAGCAGAGAGCCTGATGAGGAACTTGATCCTGGGACTCCAGGATCATGACCTGAGCTGAAGGCAGTCGCTTAACCAACTGGGCCACCCAGGCGCCCCAGCTGGGACTCTTTTTATGGAAGAAATATTCCATACAACCCAAAACATAAAATAAATGATAGTGGAACTCTTCTGGCTTAGGCTGTGTTGAGGAGGATGAGTTTTACCTACTTAGTCTTCTTTCCTTTTCATCCCCCACAAAGTCCCTGATAAACCTTAGAGAATCCCAGAACTCCAAGGAACACAGTATTAAAATCACTGTACAAGTTATCACTGTGGTTTTTTTAAGCTTCAATTTAAAAATATCATTTAGTTAATTTCTTTATAGGTCCTTACAATTTAATTTTTTTATACTCTGTATTAAAACTTTTTTTCACTTCAATCATCAACGTGGGCACAGAGGCAGTGAAGTAGGAAAAGATGAATTTCCAAGGTTTCTCTCTGTCCTCATGCTTTTGGGACTTTATGAATTCACAAAGAATTCCATTTAATCATATATACTCTTGGGTATCAGATACTCAACTTGATGTTGGATTTTGTCAGAGTAAAGAAGTTGATTGAGGCAAAATTTAATTGACAAAACTTTGAAAGCGATGAAGTACTGTATCATAATATAATTGGATAATATTAAAAACATACGAGTGCCGAAATTTATATGATAGTCTGAATTTTATTGTTGTTCAGAGGAGAGGGAGAACAGTACATTTTGCAGCAATCAGAAAAAAGGACAGTGAGATGCGTTGAGCCTAAAAGAACAGGTGACATTGGATAGACAGAAAGGATCAGATGTTGATGAGGTCTTTATAAAAGTCCAGGGGCTGAATTGAATCTGCTGAGTCTAGCTCTGTGAGGCTGTGTAGTACGCAGGAGGACGAACAGGTGGAATCAGTAGCTCTGTGGCTTGACCCTGGCTTTCCCCTTAGTCAGTGAAAGAATGTTGGTAAAGACACAAACAATATCTAGCCTTAAAAACCATTAATTTCTTCTCCTCTCTTAAAGGGTGATATGAAAAAAAAATCCACTCTGTTCCCCTACATACATTATTTTTGCTATGGAAAATATTGGAAGATTACAACATATTTATGATATGAGAGCACAATTTATACTTTGAAATGTATTCAAGTTTTAACCTTTACTCTAAGTAGATCATTCATTTTTAACACATAGACTGGTGATTTTAAGAATCACTATAATTTTCAAACATGAGTGCACGTGGTTATATGACAAATTTCCCACCGTCAAGTAGGCACGGTTAGGGAACTCTGCCTGCTAGGTCAGTGCTGCTCTACACAGATAGTGCAAGCCATCAGGTATTAGCTGTTCCAAGAAGTGGAATATGTCATATTGGGAATCTAATATAAGAGTTGGAACAAAAGAAAAAAAAGAGTTGGAACATGACTAACATAAAAGGTCAAGTACTATCTTCAAGGAACGAAGCTCAGATAAGGTAAAAGGTAACATGGAAGTTAGTTGATCCTTATAAAATCACCATAAATCCTACTTGGTGAAGGAACAATAAAAAAAATCAACCCCAAAGTTGGTGGTTTTTCTTCTCTTAAATTGCTATTATTTTTCTTTTTCATCTCACACCCTGGCTTGTGTATTTTCTGGCCCTGAGGCAGGTTGAAGTGAAAACAGGAAAATATCATTTCTCCTACTCTGTTTCTTGCCAGGTTAGCTCTAGGAAGTGCTAAGGACCCAGAGGTGTGGACTCAAGTCAGTTCCTGAAATCTTCCTAAATCACTTAGATTTGTCCCCTGAGTATAATAAAATGTTGTGGCCCAGACTAAGACAGAACATTGATAGAAAATCAGTTGACATATTTCACCATATTAATAGGCCAAATGAAAGAAAAATAGGGTAAACTCAAAAGATGCTGGAAAGGTATTTGAAAATAAAAACTCAATATTTATTCAAAAATGGAAGATATTTTAGTATACTTGGGATTAAACAATGTATACAAATAAATAAGGCAATATGTTTTCTAGGGAGAAAGAATATATAAATATTGGAAAGAAAGACCAAGAATTATTATTACATATAGATGATGCACCTACCAGGAAAATGAATAAATTATGATTATTTTTTTAAAGAGTTTATTTATTTATTTGACAGAGAGAGACTGCGAGAGAGAGAGAACACAAGCAGGGGGAGTGGGAGAGGGAAAACCAGGCTTCCCATGGAGCAGGGAGGCTGATGCGGGGCTCTATCCCAGGACCCTGGGATCATGACCTGAACTGAAGGCAGACGCTTAACGACTGAGCCACCCAGGTGCCCCAGGAAAATGAATAAATTATTTGACAACTGTTTAGAACCAAGAGATTTAAGTGAATGATTATAATACCTATATAGGAAAATTATTAGATATTCCTTGTAATAACAAGTTACAATGTGAATGTGAAATAATCCATTTATAAGGTCAAGAAAAATGAAACCATCATGAATAAAACATAACAACAAATATTTTGGAAAAAAATTTGGAAGATATAATAATAGAAAACAATTTAATAGGCATATGATCTATTGTCTTACTGAAACTTGCAAGGTTTTTAATTTTTTAAAATTTTATTTATTTGAGAGAGAGAGAAAGAGAAAGAGCAAAAGAGAACATGAGCGGTGGTGGAGGAGGAGTAAAGGGGGAGGGAGAAGCAGGCTCCCCACTGAGCAGAGAGCCCAACATGGGGCTGGATCCCAGGATTCTGGGATCATGACTTGAGCTGAAGGCAGACCCTTAACCCACTGAGCCACCCAGGCACCCCACAAGGTTTATTTCTTTGACTATCCCAGCATTGGGGTGCAAGGGATGAGAGACTGTAATTCTGTTAGAGTTATTAAAAGTCTCTGCTTTTAAATCTATGCCTTGAGCTAAAGATCTTAGACTATAAAGTTGTTACTCTGTGTTTAGGTTGTCCACCATTATTAGAGGTAACCGGTTCACCACCAATCCCTTGAAATTCTCATACCCTATATATTCTTTGTTGTACAGACCACACAGATTCCCAGTCTTTGCCTTCCATAGACCTTTTATTACACGTGACCACAGACAGCCAATGCATATCCCTAGCTGCTAGAGTTCCAGCCCGTAACTATACCAGAAGTTTTCACTGCTGTCAGCATGAACAAAGCCAGATAAATCCTACATTTCACCAACTTGCCTAGTTGAATGGTTGTTGACTGCAATCATTCCCAGTGCTAACCTTTGTGTTAGTTTAGTTACAAACAGGAGAGTCTAGTTTATAATGTTAAGAGTCCAACAAAACATTATTACAAGCAAAAAGAATGATGGGTTTATATAGGCAAGAAAGGACTATTAAGATAGTGGTAGCTGGCAGAATCTCTTGAGGTGCTGGAGAAATAGGCATAGAGTTACCCAGACAGGAAGAATGCTTCCACTCATTCCCCAGCCTCTTCTGCTACTGCGGGGACCCACGTAGGACATCGTCCTGATGCTGGACACTCCCACTGGAATCGCAGCCCCTGTCCCTGTCAGAAACCAGAAGTAGCGGCTGCTTCTACTACTACCTGTCAACACAATATTAATTTCCGATTACAACCTGAGGAGGGCCATGTCTGATCAGCATGGTGTAAACCATTTGACCCAAACTGGAACTATGGAGGTTGGGAATGCAAAGATTTTGCATTTATAAGTCTTTTAGGGAGGCAGCCTTGGCTTCTTCAGAAGAGGGAATTCCTAAGTATAGGAAGGGGTTCTTTTGCTGCAAAAACAATGACAAGTATCATTGAGTAGGGCAAGTTCTCTCTCCTCTATTTTCTCTCTGAAAAACATTTTTCTCAACATTTCTATCTCATGGTTTTTGTTTCCAAGGGAATCTTAGGATGACCTAATACATTTTGAAAGTATTAAGTAGAGTTCAATTGATTCACATATTCAATTATATTTTATAACAAAGTTTGCATATATCTTCACATGAGGATAAATTTACTAAATTTTTTCCAAGGATAACTTTTTTCCTATTTCAGGTGAGGTCTTTATATTATTTTTAAACTATCTATTGCCAAAACTGTAAAAGTCATTGATTTATAAATTTGTCTTATTAAATATAATATACATTTAGAAAAGTATACATATCATATGAATTTTCATCAATCAAATATACCCTTATAATCAGCAACCAAATCAAGAAAAAAAATATTACCAAAACCTAACACCAAAGACACAATCTTAAGCGTAATTATCTTGAGATCTATCCATGTTGTTTGTATGTACCAATAATTAATTTCTTTTAAAGTTGAGTAGTATTTCATCATATGTAAATATTACAATATATTTGTTCATTCACCTGTTGATGGACATTTGAGTTGTTTCCAGTTTTTGACTATTACAAATTAGGCTGCTATGAGCATTATGTATAAGTCTTTGTATGGACATATGCTTTAGGATAGATACCCTACCTCAAGAACTCTGGCTGTTTTGGTCTCCTCAAATTCCCACCATCATTATGACTCAGGGAAACTACTGGACAATGACTGAGTCTTCCCTCTTATGCTGTGTCATAGAAAATCTCTCTAGGTTGGAAAAATGTAGGGCTCACCCTCAGGTTTCTTATCCTGAAATCACTGTCTTCAATTGCCAAATATCTAAATTCTTGAAGACTGTTTGTTTAATGAATTTTTTCCAGTTGTTAGTGTCTGCTATGAGGGTAAATTCAGTCTCCGTCACTCCATCTTGGCCTGTTTTTTTTTTTTTTAAGATTTATTTATTTATTCCAGAGAGAGAGAATGAGAGAGAGAGAGAGAGAGTGTGTGCGAGTTGGGGGAGGGGCAGAGGGAGAGGGAGAGAATCCTCAAGCAGACTCCCCAAAGAACATAGAGCCCAATGCAGGCTTGATCGCAGGACCCTGAGATCATGACCTGAGCCAAAATCAAGAGTCAGATGCTCAACTGATAGAGCTGCCCAGGCACTGCAGTCCTGGTTGTTTTTTAATGATAGCTTTATTGAGAGATAATTCACATACTGAAAAATTCAGTTTTAAAGAGTGCAAATCAATGGGCTTTAAGATATTCACAAAGTTATATATTCAGTATCACTAATTCCAGAATATTTTCATCACCCCCAAAGGACACCATGATAAATCACTCACTGTTCCTGACCCTCACCCCATCCCTTGGCACCCTTGAATCTGTATTCTGTCTCTGTACATTGTCCATTCTAGATATTTTATATGAGTGAAATCATACAATGTGAACTTTTGTTTTCAATTTCTTTCATTTAGAATGTTTTCAAGGATCATGCATGTAGAAGTATGTATCAGAGCTTCATTCCACTTTAGGGCTAGATATACAGATACACATTCAGTATTTCAATATATAAGATATACCATATTTCAATATACAGATATACCATATTTATTTATCCATTCATCAGTTGATAGACATTGGGTTGTTTCCACTTTCTAGCTATTATGATAGTGCTGTTGTGCACATTTCTATACTAGGTTTTGTGTGGACATATATTTTCATTTCACTCAGGTATATACAAACCTGGGAGTGGAATTCCTGGATTACATGATAATTCTATGCTTAACTTTTTAGATCTTCTAAATGTCTGTAAATCTTATGTTCCCATCAGAAGTGTATGAGGCTTTCAGGTTTTTTTTTCTTTAGAGAGGGAGGGGGGTGGGGCAGAAGCAGAGGAAGAGGAAGAGACAGAATCTCAAGCAGGCTCCATGCCCAGCACAAAGCCTGACGCAGGGCTCCATCCCAGGACCCTGAGATCATGACCTGAGCAGAAATCAAGAGTCAGACGTTTAACCAACTGAGCCACCCAGGGGCCCCGAGTCTTCCAATTTATCCACATCCTTGCTAACATTTGTGATTATCTGTCTTCTTGATGACAGACCTCCTAGTGGATGCCCAGTGGTATTTTACTATGGTTTGATTCACATTTCTTCTTGCATCAGTTTCAGTGGTTTCTTTCCAGTATTTCTATCATGTTTCTTTTTACTTGTTTTCTTGAATTACTAGAGATTCTAGAAAATGTGAATATTACATGTGAAATATAATAATAATTAGAAAATGTGTAATAGTTCTATTTTATTACTGAATTCCATGTCTTTACCTTAAGTGTTATTTCCTTCCATCAAAAAATTTCTGCTTAGAAAATATTCTTCTAGACCTAGTTTCCTGATTTTTAAAACAGAAATGTGAATGTGAGACTTTAATATGACTATGGCCAGTTTTATTGTAAAATAATTTTCTCTTTGGACCTGATACTTTAAGAAATTTATACTGTCAATACAAATTGAACCATACTTTTATTCCTGAGATGGGTGACATCCTATTTGATTATAGTATATATTCTTTTAGCATTGCACCGAAGTTACATACTAACATTATTGATATTTTAAAATCTTTTTTTTTCATTTGTGAATTTGGCTAGCAGCTTACTGTTATCCGTATCATTTGTGCTTTTTTTCAGGGTTTAAGTTTAGATTTTATAAAGAATATTAAATTTCAAATTCACTTTCTTAATTTTTTTCTCCTTTATGTTATTAGAGAATTTTACTTACTTATCTTTACTTTTATAACAGACATGTTTTATTTGAATTTTTCTTTTTCTTTTTTCTTTTCTCCTCTTTCTTTCTTTTCTTCTTTCTTTCTTTCTTTCTTTTCTTTCTTTCTTTCTTTCTTTCTTTCTTTCTTTCTTTCTTTCTTCTTTCTTTCTTCTTTCTTTCTTTCTTTCTTTCTTTCTTTCTTTCTTTCTTTCTTTCTTTCTTTCTTTCTTTCTTCCTTTCTCTCTTTTTTCTTCCTTTCTTTCTTTTTTTTCTAGAGAGAGGGAGGGAGGGGGGAGGGGCAGAGAGAGAGAGAGAAAATCTTAAGCAGGCTCCATGCTCAGGAGGGAGATTGACACAGCACTTGATCTCATGACCCTGAGATCAGGACCTGAGCTGAAATCAAGAATCAGAAGCTAAACAGACTGAGCCACCAAGGCGCCCCAAGGTATATCTTTTTATATTTTATATTTACATAGAAAAACATAATGATCATAACCATGTTGTTATATTATTTGCCTCTTGTGGCTTAAAGCCTAAAAGTAAGGCCCAATATTATATGTGCCCTGATATTTGGAGACAAGAGGGAGGAACTTGAACGGCTCAACTGCAAGCTTCCCTTCTTCACTCTGCTCCTGTACAAATGGACCCCTAGTCAAGCAGCCTTCCTATTACAGAGACCAGGCACAGTTCCTTTTTGTCCTTGAGTTCCTTGCCAGCCCATGGAGTTATTCAAACAAGCCAATCACATCTTCCCACAGGAGTCAGGGAGCATCCTATTTTCTTGATACTAAAGTCTAGTTCCCTTAGTCCCTGGTTGTTCACTTTGTTCCTAAATGCAACCTGTACATGGCTTTCCATGGCACAGTGTCCTCCTCCCCCAAGCTATGAGTATGTATGACTAATACACTGATGTTGACCTCATCTTAGTTCAGTGTTGTGTGTCATGTGTTTGGTCATCCCCCTAGCCCTATGGTAGAAATCCTTCCCACATGAATTGGGTGAAGAGGAGGTCAATAAAATACTTATGTACAGTAAGATTTTGTTTTCAAATGACAAATTAGTATGTATATTTTGAAGATTTTTTATGTGAACAATCAATCGATTTATAAAAAGATTCAACTACATTTAAAATGATACAAAATATCAATTTCAAAACAACATCAACAAGTCACTGTATTTAACCATACTCCGCTCATAACAGAGCAAATGGGTGAGTGAAATAATTCATGCTATAGAATATTGCTATATGAACTGGCAACAGAAAAAGTTGGTAAAGGAACATAGAGGATAATCAACTCTAACTTTTAAGAATTAGAACCAAGGGGCTCCATAATCATCTGACATCCGCTCAGTGTTATACCTGTGGTTAGAAATTTACATGATGGGAACTCCAGAGATCTTTCCCATCCTTCTTTTAAGGTCCAGGTCAACTGTGGCCAAATATAACACTTGTGCTGAGTTACTTTCTGTACTAAGAAGTTATCTGCATAGGTTCCCTTACGTGTACATGGTAATCGTTCAAATCTTGGGTCTTTGGCAATCCTTAGAGCCGCTGGATACTTTTGCCCCAATTTCTCAATTTCAACCCTTACAAAGTCAGTTATATAAGGGATATACTTAGCATATGGACAGTCCATCATTGACTGTACTAAGTCAAGTTTGGCCTTAATGGAAAATGTGATAAGGTTGGTATCAGCCAGGATGTGGTAAGGTGGGTCCAGCTGTGTGTTATCTTGGAAGAATCAACAGGAAGGATGTTGAGGGTCTTCTCTTTCCTTGAGTGCACTGGGATCTTTTCTTTCTTTTTAGATTTTAATCTATCCTTCTCTTTAAGCCTCTGATCTTGGAGACTAAGCATTCGCTTCATGGTCATATACTTTCTTGCTTTCTTTTTTCCCCATGTTCACACCGCACTCTTGTTTCTTTTTTGAAGATGTTTTAAAGAGTAATTAAACTTAGCATATGCAGAGCAAGAAATAGAACACAAATGAGGTGGAAATAACACAGACATCTCTGATCAAGTTTATGCTGTCACAGGCAATGGTAGATTCCCCCTGACCCCCACCTAGGCAGAAGCAATTGGGAGAAGAACAATAACCAATATCTGAGATGTTAAAATGTAAAAAAATAGTATCTTGGAATTTGGTAATACCAAAATTGCTTTGCAACTTTTGGTAAACATCATCAGTGTTTTTATTATGTTGGATCAGTAAATCTGTACCAAACTATAGCCATAAAATTAGCTGTGTTTCTCAAAGTTCCAAAACAGGGACTGGCTAACTGTAACCTGTGGTCCTTAACTGGCCCGTAGCCTGTTTTTTGAATGACCTGTGAGGTAAGAGTTATTTTTACTTTTTAAAGGTTTGTAAAAGCAAACAAGCAAGCAAATAAAGAACACCATGTGACAGAGACCAAATACAGACTGCAAAGCCTAAATATTTTATGTGATCCTTCATAGATAAATGTGCAGACTTCTAAAGTAGTACAGACCTTTAAAATTAAAAAAAATAAATAAATAAAGTAGTACAGACTGGATTGTACTGATGGCTAATAGGTATATTTTTTAAATGATTAATTCCAAAGTTCTCAGATATTCTTGATTCACTGCATCTTTTATAATCTGATAACTTTCATGGTGTCCCTATGACTAAAGAAATAACTGAAAGTTCTGCTTATTGAGTACTTAGGTACAAACAACACAATACATATTATGTGTTAACAATTTATAGCAATTTGAAAAGCATGATACATGTAAATTAAAAGAAAAAGATGGTGTTTTCATTTCACTTTAAATAACCATGATTACTTATTAATGTGCATGTGACTGTTAGGCCTGGATAAATTTAAAGCCTGAAATGAGATTATCATTCTCGTTTCCTGCTCTACAGTGATTTTCACACCCTTTTTAAAACAGCACCCACTGAAAAAACATCTTCACAGAGATATGTCATCAAAGGAACATAGCATAATCCATTGTTGAAATTGTAAACTACCTCTAACTAGTATATTTCATGTCAGAAGATACAGAGTATCACTGCCCTTGCCTAGAAAAGGTAAAATGTACTGTGAGTTTGCTGTGGCAACCTCTTAAGCCCTGGCACACAGTTTGAGAACTTTAGGAAGAGTTGTTTTATCATAAAAAAGTATAAACCTCATAGCTATGCCTGCTGTAAGAACAATTTTTAGCATTTGTCTGAGCCATTTAATTTTTGTCATGTTATGTAAGTATATATGACAATCATAAAAATCTGTTATTAGCAACAACAGTAGCTAATCCTTAGTCTTACTGTATGTCAGGAGAATTGATATCGTAACAACTTTGCATCTTCCAATACATAAACATAGTTTATTTCTCAATTTATTTAGCTCCCTTTAATTTCTCTTACCAGAGTTTTATAATATCCAGTGTACCAATTTCATACGTATTTTTAAAAATTTGTCCTAATTATTTCATGATTTTTGTTGCTATTGTATATTGTGTCTTTAGAATTTCATTTTGAATTATTTGTTGATATACATTTTGTATATATACCTCTTTGCTGAGCTTAATGTTAGTCATATTACTTTTATTGCAGATTATTTAAGGCATTATTTGTCTTCTTTAAATAAAGATAAATTTACTTCTGATTTTTCAACTTGCAAGCCTTTTATTTTTTGCCTTAATGCACTGCTTAAAACTTCTATGCTGCCAATAAATGTAAGCAGATATTCTTGGCTCATTTCTTATTTTAGGGCAATATGTTAACTATAATGCTTTCAGAAATGTCCTTAATCATTGGCGTTACATTTTGTCAAATGTTCTTTTTCTGCATCTATTCAGAAAATCACATTTGTTTTCGTCTTCATTAATGTGGTGAATTATACTGATTGATATTGGAATGTTAAACCAACATTGCCTTCCTGGAACAAACTGGGGTTGGTCATAATGTATTATTCTTTTTATACTAGGTTATATTATACTATTGTTAGATTAGATTGCTGATATTCTTTTTTTCCGTTTGTGTCCATGAAAGATGTTAGTCTGAATTTTCTTTTTCTGTGGTATCTTTGTCTGGCTTTAGATCAAAAATAATTCTGTTCTCACAAAATGAGTTCGGAAGTGTTTGCCTCTTAACCATTTTCTGAAGGAGTTTGTGTAGGGTTGGTCTTATTTCTTCTTCAAGTGATTGGTAAAATTCATCAGTGATTTCATCTGGGTCACGCGCATGCGTGTGCGCGCGCACACACACACACACACACACATATTTATATATAAAGTGGTTTCAATTTCTGTAATAGATATAAGAGTATTTGGATTTCCTTTTTCTTCTTGTATCAACTTTGGTCATTTTTATCCTTCATGGAATTTGTCCATTTCATCTGGGTTTTCAGGTTTATTGACATAAAATTGTTTGTAATATTCCCCAATTCCTTTTGTGTGTTTATAATATCTGTAGTGCTGACATTTATTTGATTCCTGATGTTGATAATTTGTATCTCCTCTCCTTTTTCTTGATCAGTTTAGCGTTAATTGTATCGATTTTATTGATCTTTTTATGGATCAAAAACCCAGATATTTGCCTTAGGGGATTTCTCTATTGGTTTATCTATTTTTAATTTTATTGACTTCTGTTTATCATTTAGTATTTATCCTATTTACTTTGGGTATAACTGATACTTGTTTTTCTAGCTTCTTTTTTTTATTTTATTTTATTATTTTTATTTATTTGTATTATTATGTTATGTTAATCACCATATATTGTATCATTAGTTTTTGATGTAGTGTTTCATGATTCATTGTTTGTGTATAACACCCAGTGCTCCATGCAGAACGTGCCCTCTTTAATACCCATCACCAGGAGATCTAGATTATCAATTTTATAATTATTTATTTTCAGCATTTTATGGAAAGATTTGGTCACTAGGTGGCAGCAATATATAGGGAAGGACACAAGTTCTGACCTTTTTTTTAAATAATATTCAGTTAGCCAACATCATTAGTTTTTGATGTAGTGTTCAGTGATTTGTTAGTTGCATATAACACCCACTGCTCATCACAACACATGCCCTCCTTAATATCCATCACCCTGTTACCCCCTTCCCCCACTCCCTCCCCTCTGAAACCCAGTTTGTTTCCTGGAGTCCACAGTCTCTCATGGTTCGTCTCCCTCTCTGATTTCTCCCCCTTCAGATTTCCCTCCCTTCCCCTATGGTCCTCCATGCTATTGCTTATGTTCCACAAATTAGTGAAACCATATGATAATTGTCTTTCTCTACTTGACTTACTTCACTTAGCATAATCTCCTCCAGTCCCATCCATGTTGATGTAAAAGTTGGGTATTCATCCTTTCTGATGGCTGAGTAATATTCCATTGTATATATGAACCACATCTTCGTTATCCATTCATCTGTTGAAGGGCATCTTGGCTCCTCCCACAGTTTGGCTATTGCGGACATTGCTGCTATGAACACTGGGGTGCATGTGCCCCTTCTTTTCACTACATCTGTATCTTTGGGGTAAATGTCTAGTAGTGCAATTGCTAGGTCGTAGAGTAGCTCTATTTTTGACACTTTTCCAAAGAAGTTCTGACTCTTATAGGAAGCTAACTGTTCAACAGAAGCACAACCAGCTTCTCAGCCTCCCAGTAGCTGGTAATGGCCTGAGTTACGTGCTAATTTTCACTTAGCATGCATTTTAAGGCTGGAACTAATGAAGCAAAGCAATAGTTTCCCTCCTTAAACACTCTAACAAGATTCTTAGTATGATATTTGAAAATTTCAAATGCTTTTAGTGAAAAATATTACTGAATGAGCAATAGACTTCAAAATGCTTCCATTGCACTTGGTGCTACCTCTGCTTCAGCTCAGATGGGCCTGTCTTCTACCTGTTTCTGTAGCTCTATCATAAGATCCTGGTGAGGAGTTTCTTTTTCTACCTTTGGCATTTTTAAAAATTCATATACTATCATTCTCCAAATTTAGTTATAGTTGTTTATAGGACATATATTTTTTAACCAATCAGAACAAGAACACAGAACTGGCTATTTTTTAAACTTTTTTATTTTGAAATAATTGCAGATTTACAGAAAAGTTGTAAAGACAGTACAAGGAATTCCCGTACATTCTACTGGTAAGAGTATTTTACCTCCCTCTGTAACGCTGGCAGCTAGCACTATTCCTCATACAGTTGACAGAGAGTAAGGATTCAATAATTACTAACTCCAAATTTGGACTATTTTGAACAAGACTGAACTGATAAAATTAAAAAAAAAACTGATAGGAAAGGAGAAATAGATCTGTAAGCTATATCTATTTTATTATTTATGTTTGTATAAGGCATTTTTTCTATTTTTTTTACTTTTAAACTTATTTCTTTCATTACACTAGAAGTTAATTTCTTAAAGATAGAATACAGTTGGTCTTACCTTCATTCTAGTCTAAAAGTCTGACTTTTAATGAAGTATTTAATTTATTTAAATTTAATGTAATTTTTTAAAATTTTTTATTGTTATGTTAATCACCATACATTACATCATTAGTTTTTTTTTGTCACCGTACAGTACATCATTAATTTTTTGTTTTTTTTTTAAATTTTATTAAGTTATGTTAGTCACCATACAATACATCATTAGTTTTTGATGTAGTGATCCATGATCCATTGTTTTTGTATAACACCCAGTGCTCCATGCAGTACGTGCCCTCCTTAATACCCATCACCGGGCTAACCAATCCCCCCTCCCGCCTCCCCTCTAAAACCCTGTTTGTTTCTCAGGTCCATAGTCTCTCATGTTTCATCCCTCCCTCCAATTCCCCCCCCCCCCATTTTTCCCTTCCTTCTCTTAATGTCCTCCATGTTATTCCTTATGTTCCACAAATAAGTGAAACCATATGATAATTGACTTTCTCTGCTTGATTTATTTCACTTAACATAATCTCCTCCAGTCCCATCCATATTGATGTAAAAGTTGGGTATTCATCTTTTCTGATAGCTGAGTAATATTCCATTGTATATATGGACCACATCTTTTTTATCCATTCATCTGTTGAAGGGCATTTTGGCTCTTTCCACAGTTTGGCTATTGCAGACATTGCTGCTATGAACGTTGGGGTGCATATGGCCCTTCTTTTCACTACGTCTGTGTCTTTGGGGTAAATACCCGGTAGTGCAATTGCTGGGTCATAGGGTAGCTCTATTTTTAAATTTTTGAGGAACCTCCACACTGTTTTCCAAAGTGGCTGTACCAACTTGCATTCCCACCAACAGTGTAAGAGGGTTCCCCTTTCTCCACAACCGCTCCAACATTTGTTGTTTCTTCCCCTGTCCATTTTTGCCATTCTAACTGGTGTAAGGTGGTATCTCAGTGTGGTTTTGATTTGGATTTCCCTGATGGCTAATGATGATGAACATTTTTTCATGTGTCTGTTAGCCATTTCTATGTCTTCTTCAGAGAAGTGTCTGTTCATTTCTTCTGCGCACTTTTTGACTGGATTATTTGTTTTTTGGGTGTTGAGTTTGAGAAGTTCTTTATAGATCTTGGATACCAGCCCATTATCTGGAGTGTCATTTGCAAATATCTTCTCCCATTCTGTGGGTTGCCTCTTTGTTTTGTTGACTGTTTCCTTTGCTGTGCAGAAGCTTTTTATCTTGATGAAGTCCCAAAAGTTCATTTATGCTTTTGTTTCACTAGCTTTTGGAGATGTATCTTGAAAGAAGTTGCTGTGGGCGATGTCAAAGAGGTTACTGCCTATGTTCTTCTCTAGGATTTTGATGGATTCCTGTCTCACATTGAGGTCTTTCATCCACTTTGAGTTTATCTTTGTGAATGGTGTTAGAGAATGGTTGAGTTTCATTCTTCTGCATGTGGCTGTCCAATTGTCCCAGCACCATTTATTGAAGAGACTGTCTTTTTTCCATTGCATGTTTTTTCCTGCTTTGTCAAAGATTATTTGACCATAGAGTTGAGGGTCCATATCTGGGTTCTCTATTCTGTTCCATTGGTCTGTATGTCTGTTTTTGTGCCAGTACCATGCTGTCTTGGTGATCACAGCTTTGTAATATAGCTTGAAATCGGGCAACGTGATGCCCCCAGCTTTGTTTTTCTTTTTCAACATCTCCTTGGCGATTCGGGGTCTTTTCTGATTCCATACAAATTTTAGGATTGTTTGTTCCAGCACTTTGAAAAATGTCATTGGAATTTTGATCGGGATGGCATTGAAGGTATAGATTGCTCTGGGTAGCATAGACATTTTAACAATGTTTATTCTTCTGATCCATGAGCATGGAATATTTTTCCATCTTTTTGTGTCCTCTTCAATTTCTTTCATGAGTGTTTTGTAGTTCCTAGAGTATAGATCCTTTACCTCTTTGGTTAGGTTTATTCCAAAGTATCTTATGGTTTTTGGTGCTATTGTAAATGGAATCGTTTCTTTAATTTCTCTTTCAACAGTTGCGTTGTTAGTGTATAAGAAAGCAACTGATTTCTGTGCATTGATTTTGTATCCTGCCACATTACTGAATTGCTGGATGAGTTCTAGTAATTTGGGGGTGGAGTCTTTTGGGTTTTCCACATAAAGTATCATGTCCTCTGCGAAAAGAGAGAGTTTGACTTCTTCTTTGCCAATTTGAATACCTTTTATTTCTTTTTGTTGTCTGATTGCTGTTGCTAGGACTTCTAGTACTATGTTGAACAACAGTGGTGAGAGTGGGCACCCTTGACGTGTTCCTGATCTTAAGGGAAAGGCTCTCAGCTTTTCCCCATTGAGGATGATATTCGCTGTGGGTTTTTCATAGATGGATTTTAAGAGCTTGAGGAATGTTCCCTCTATCCCTATACTCTGGAGGGTTTTAATCAGGAAAGGATGTTGTATTTTGTCAAATGCTTTTTCTGCATCAATTGAAAGGACCATATGTTTCTTCTCCCTCCTCTTATTAATGTGTTCTATTACATTGATTGATTTGCAAATGTTGAACCACCCTTGCATCCCGGGGATAAATCCCACTTGGTCGTGGTGGATGATCCTTTTAATGTATTGTTGGATCCTATTAGCTAGGATTTTGTTGAGGATTTTGGAATCTATATTTATCAGGGATATCGGTCTGAAATTCTCCTTTTTGATGGGGTCTTTGCCTGGTTTGGGGATTAAGGTAATGCTGGCCTCATAGAATGAGTTTGGAAGTTTTCCTTCTGTTTCTATTTTTTGAAACAGCTTCAGTAGAATAGGTATTATTTCTTCTTTGAATGTTTGGTAGAATTCCCCAGGGAATCCATCAGGCCCTGGACTCTTGTTTTTTGGGAGGGTTTTGATCACTGCTTCAATCTCGTTACTGGTTATTGGCCTATTCAGGTTGTCAATTTCTTCCTGTTTCAGTCTTGGCAGCTTATAGCTTTCCAGGAAGGCCTCCATTTCATCAGATTGCTCAGTTTATTGGCATATAGTTGTTGATAATAATTTCTAATAATTGTTTCTATTTCCTTGGTGTTGGTCGTGATCTCTCCCCTTTCATTCATAATTTTATTAATTTGGGTCCTTTCTCTCTTCTTTTGGATAAGTCTGGCAGTGGCTTATCAATCTTATTAATTCTTTCAAAGAACCAGCTTCTAGTTTCATTGATCTGATCTACTGTGTTTCTGGTTTCTAATTCATTGATTTCTGCTCTAATTTTAATTATTTCTCTTCTAATGCGTGGCTTAGTTCGTTTGTTGCTTTTTCTCTAGTTCTTTAAGGTGTAGAGTTCGTTGGCGAATTCGGGATTTTTCTATTTTTTTGAGTGAGGCTTGGATGGCTATGTATTTCCCCCTTAGGACCACCTTTGCAGTATCCCATAGGTTTTGGACCGATGTGTTTTCGTCCTCATTGATTTCCATGAATTGTTTAAGTTCTTCTTTGATTTCCTGGTTGACCCAAACATTCTTGAGCAGAGTGGTCTTTAGCTTCCAAGTGTTTGAATTTCTGCCAAATTTTTTCTTGTGATTGAGTTCCAGTTTTAGAGCACTGTGGTCTGAGAATATGCAGGGAATAATCTCAATCTTTTGGTATTGGTTGAGACCTGATTTGTGACCCAGTATATGGTCTATTCTGGAGAAAGTTCCATGTGTGCTCGAGAAGAATGAGTATTCTGTTGTTTTAGGGTGGAATGTTCTATAAATATCTATGAGGTCCATCTGGTCCAATGTTTCATTCAAAGCTCTTGTTTCCTTGTTGATTTTCTGCTTAGATGATCTGTCCATTGCTGAGAGGGGAGTATTGAGGTCTCCTACAATTAACGTATTATTATCAATATGACTCTTTATTTTGGTTAACAGTTGGCTTATGTAGATGGCTGCTCCCATGTTGGGGGCATAGATATTTACAATTGTTAGATCTTCTTGTTGGATAGACCCTTTAAGAATGATATAGTGTCCTTCTGTGTCTCTTATTACAGACTTTAGTTTAAAATCTAATTTGTCTGATATAAGAATTGCTACCCCAGCTTTCTTTGGAGGTCCGCTGGCATGGAAGATGGATCTCCATCCCTTCACTTTCAGTCTGGATGTATCTTCAGGTTCAAAATGAGTCTCTTGTAGACAGCATATGGATGGGTCCTGTCTTTTTATCCAATCTGCAATCCTGTGCCATTTTATGGGAGCGTTTAGGCCATTCACGTTGAGAGTGATTATTGAAAAATATGAATTAATTGTCATCACGTTGCCTGTGAAGACGTTGTTTTTATAGATTGTCCCTGTAAATTTCTGTTGTAGATCACTCTTGGGGTCTTTCTCCTTTTACAGAACCCCCCTTAATATTTCTTGCAGGGCCGGCTTAGTGGTCACATATTATTTCAACTTCTGCTGGTCGTGGAAGCTCTGCATCTCTCCATCCATTCTAAATGAAAGCCTTGCTGGATAAAGTACTCTTGGCTACATGTTCTTCTCATTTAGTACCCTGAATATGTCTTGCCAGGCCGTTCTGGCTTGCCAGGTCTCTTTGGATAGGTCTGACGTTATTCTGATGTTCCTCCCTCTGTACGTAAGGAATCTCTTCCCCCTAACTGCCCTTAAGATGGTTTCCTTGGTTCTAAGATTTGCAAGTTTTACTATTACATGCTGGGGTGTTGGCCTGTTTTCCTTGATCTTAGGAGGGGTCCTCTCTGCCTCTAGGACTTGAATGTTTGTTTCATTCCCCAGATTAGGGAAGTTCTCAGCTACGATTTGCTCAAATACATCTAGCCCTCTCTCTCTCTCCACTCCCTCCGGGATTCCAATGATTCTGACATTGGAACGCCTCATGGTGTCACTTATTTCTCTGATTCTATTTTCATGGATTCTGAGTTGTTTTTCCCTGGCCTCCTCTTTTCCCTTTTTATCTATTATACTGTCTTCCAGATCGCTTATTCTCTCTTCTGTCTCAGTTACCCTAGCTGTTAGATTATCTAGATTGGATTGGATCTCATTGATAGCATTTTTAAGTTCTGCTAATTCCCCTTTTATTTCTGCCCTTAGAGACTCTATGTTGCCATTAATTGATTTCTCCATTCTAGCCATTGTCTTCACAATTGCTAGCCTGAATTCCATCTCCGACATCTTGGTTATATCTGCATCCATTTGTAAATCTGCAGCATAAGTCATAATCTCTGAGTCTTTTCTGTTTTGGGGGCTCCTCCTCCTAGTCATTCTGTTGATGGGTGTTTGAGGGAATGTATAGAGTCCAAATTATTGACCAGAACCCAAGCAAGATGCACCTGTTTTCTTGGGACCTTAGGGTTGCTGGCCTCTTGTTTTCCCAGCCTGTCTTCTGCGGGAGGGGCCTGCCGCGCTGTTACTCAGGCAACCCTGTTTGGGTGGAGTTGCCCTGAGTCCCTGTGGTGGGGGATGGGCTCAGCAGGAATCAGTTTTGGGGGCTTTTGTTCTCTGGCAGCTTTCCCTGGCGGCTTTCCGCGTCTCTTCCGCGAGTCAGAGCAGAAGAGACCGTTTCCAACCCTCTGCCTCAGAGCAGAGAGACCGCAGTCTGTTCTTCAGTGAGCTCTCCAGGCCACACCGTCTCCGTTTCTGTCCGTGCTGCTATAAATTGCAGCGGCCTGGGTTGTGCGCCCCTCCGCAGCGCTCCCAGTCCTGCCTCCAGGTCGCGGCACGTCTCTGCCCTTTGTGCTTCTAAAACCGCCAGCTGCTCACAGTTCGCGCGCGCGCGTGCGCCCGACTCCGCCGCTCGGGATTTCTACCCCGGAGGTTGCAGTTCACCGGCGGGACCCCGGGGCACCGGTTTTCCATCTCGGAGGCTGCAGTTCGCGTGCGCGTGACTGTCGCTCCGGGTTTCTGTTTGGGTGGCTGCAGTTTGCGTGCGTGCGACCCGCTGGTCTGCCATCATTAATTTTTGATGTAGTGTTCCATGATTCATTGTTTGTGCATAACACCCAGTGCTCTATGCAGAACGTGCCCTCTTTAATACCCATCACCAGGCTAACCCATCCTCCCACTCCCCTCCCCTCTAGAAACCTCAGTTTGTTTTTCAGACCCCAACGTCTCTCATGGTTCGTCTCCCCCTCCGATTTCCCCCCTTCATTCTTCCCCTCCAGCTATCTTCTTCTTTTTTTTTTTTTCTTAACAAATATTGCATTATTTGTTTCAGAGGTACAGGTCTGTGACTCAACAGTCTTACACAATTCACAGCACTCACCATAGCACGTACCCTCCCCAATGTCTATCACCCAGCCACCCATCCACCCCATCCCCGACTCCAGCAACCCTCAGTTTGTTTCCTGAGATCAAGAATTCTTCATATCACTGAGGTCATATGATACATGTCTTTCTCTGGCTTATTTCGCTCAACATAACACCTTCCAGTTCTATCCACGTCGTTGCAAATGGCAAGATCTCATTCCTTTTGATGGCTGCATAATATTCCATTGTATATATATACCACTTCTTCTTTAGCCATTCATCTGTCGATGGACATCTTGGCTCTTTCCACAGTTTGGCTATTGTGGACATTGCTGCTATAAACATCGGGGTGCGTGTACACCTACGGATCTCTACTTTTGTATCTTTGGGGTAAATACCCAGGGGTGCAATTGTTGGATCATATGGTAGCTCTATTTTCAACTTTTTCAGGAACCTCCATACTGTTTTCCAGAGTGGCTGCACCAGCTTGCATTCCCACCAACAATGTAGGAGGGTTCCCCTTTCTCCGCATCCCCGCCAACATCTGTCATTTCCTGACTTGTTAATTTTAGCCATTCTGACTGGTGTGAGGTGGTATCTCATTGAGGTTTTGATTTGGATTTCCCTGATGCCAAGTGATGTTGAACACTTTTTCATGTGTCTGTTGGCCATTTGGATGTCTTCTTTGGAAAAATGTCTGTTCATGTCTTCTGCCCATTTCTTGACTGGATTCTTTGTTCTTTGGGTGCTGAGTTTGATAAGATCTTTATAGATTTTGGATACTAGCCCTTTATCTGATATGTCATTTGCAAATATCTTCTCCCATTCTGTCGCTTGTCTTTTGGTTTTGTTGACTGTTTCCTCTGCTGTGCAAAAGCTTTTTATCTTGATGAAGTCCCAATAGTTCATTTTTGCCCTTGCTTCCCTTGCCTTTGGCGATGTTTCTAGGAAGAAGTTGCTGCGGCTGAGGTCGAAGAGGTTGCTGCCTGTGTTCTCCTTTAGGATTTTGTTGGACTCCTGTCTCACATTGAGGTCTTTCAACCATTTGCAGTCTATTTTTGTGTGTGGTGTAAGGAACAGTTTCATTCTTCTGCATGTGGCTGTCCAATTTTCCCAACACCATTTGTTGAAGAGACTGTCTTTTTCCCATTGGACATTCTTTCCTGCTTTGTCAAAGATGAGCTGACCATTGAGTTGAGGGTCCATTTCTGGGCTCTCTATTCTGTTCCATTGATCTATGTGTCTGTTTTTGTGCCAGTACCATACTGTCTTGATGATGACAGCTTTGTAATAGAGCTGGAAGTCCGGAATTGTGATGCCGCCAGCTTTGCTTTTCTTTTTCAACATTCCTCTGGCTATTGGGGGTCTTTTGTGGTTCCATACAAATTTTAGGATTATTTGTTCCATTTCTTTGAAAAAAGTGGATGGTATTTTGATGGGGATTGCATTGAATGTGTAGATTGCTCTAGGTAGCATTGACATCTTCCCAATATTTGTTCTTCCAATCCATGAGCATGGAACGTTTCTCCATTTCTTTGTGTCTTCCTCAATTTCTTTCATGAGTATTTTATAGTTTTCTGAGTACAGATCGTTTGCCTCTTTGGTTAGACTTATTCCTAGGTATCTTATGGTTTTGGGTGCAATTGTAAATGGGATCGACTCCTTAATTTCTCTTTCTTCTGTCTTGTTGTGGGTGTATAGGTATGCCACTGATCTGTGCATTGATATTATATCCTGCCACTTGACTGAATTCCTGTATGAGTTCTAGCAATTTTGGGTGGAGTCTTTTGAATTTTCCACATAAAGTATCATAGCATCTGCAAAGAGTGAGAGTTTGACTTCTTCTTTGCCGATTTGGATGCCTTTGATTTCTTTTTGTTGTCTGATTGCTGTGGCTAGGACTTCTAGTACTCTGTTGAATAGCAGTGGTGATGGTGGACATCCCTGCCGTGTTCCTGACCTTAGGGGGAAAGCTTTCAGGTTTTCCCCATTGAGAATGATATTTGCTGTAGGTTTTTCATAGATGGCTTTTATGATATTGAGGTATGTACCCTCTATCCCTATACTCTGAAGAGTTTTGATCAAGAAAGGATGTTGTACTTTGTCAAATGCTTTTTCTGCATCTATTGAGAGGATCATATGATTCTTGTTCTCTTTTGTTAATGTATTATATCACGTTGATTGATTTGCGGATGTTGAACCAACCTTGCAGGCCAGGGATAAATCCCACTTGGTTGTGGTGAATAATCCTTTTAATGTACTTTTGGATCCTATTGGCTAGTCTTTGGTGAGAATTTTTGCATCCATGTTCATCAAGGATATTGGTCTGTAATTCTCCTTTTTGATGGGATCTTTGTCTGGTTTTGGGATTAAGGTAATGGTGGCCTCATAAAATGAGTTTGGAAGTTTTCCTTCCATTTCTATTTTTTGGAACAGTTTCAGAAGGATAGGTATTAATTCTTCTTTAAATGTTTGGTAGAATTCCCCTGAGAAGCCATCGGGCCCTGGGCTTTTGTTTGTTGGGAGATTTTTGATGATTGCTTCAATTTCCTTAGTGGTTGTAGGTCTGTTGAGGTTTTCTATTTCTTCCTGGTTCAGTTTTGGTGGTTGATACATCTCTAGGAATGCATCCATTTCTTCCAGATTATCTAATTTGCTGGCATAGAGTTGCTCATAATATGTTCTTATAATTGTTTGTATTTCTTTGGTGTTGGTTGTGATCTCTCCGCTTTCATTCATGATTTTGTTGATTTGGGTCATTTCTCTTTTCTTTTTGATAAGTCTGGCCAGGTCTTTATCAATCTTGTTAATTCTTTCAAAGAACCAGCTCCTAGTTTCGTTGATCTGTTCTACTGTTCTTTTGATTTCTATTTCATTGATTTCTGCTTTGATCGTTATTATTTCTCTTCTCCTGCTGGATTTAGGCTTTATTTGCTGTTCTTTCTCCAGCTCCTTTAGGTCTAGGGTTAGGTTGTGTATTTAAGACCTTTCTTGTTTCTTGAGAAAGGCTTGTATTGCTATATACTTTCCTCTTAGGACTGCCTTTGCTGTATCCCAAAGATTTTGAACAGTTGTATTTTCATTTTCATTTGTTTCATGAATTTTTTAAATTCTTCTTTAATTTCCTGGTTGACCCATTCATTCTTTAGTAGGATGCTCTTTAGTCTCCATGTATTTGAGTTCTTTCCAACTTTCCTCTTGTGATTGAGTTCTAGTTTCAAAGCATTGTGGTCTGAAAATATGCAGGGAATGATCCCAAACTTTTGGTACCAGTTGAGGCCTGATTTATGACCTAGGATGTGATCAATTCTGCAGAATGTTCCATGGGCACTAGAGAAGAATGTGTGTTCCATTGCTTTGGGATGGAATGTTCTGAATATGTCTGTGGTGCATTTGGTCCAGTGTGTCATTTAAAGTCTTAATTTCCTTGTTGATCTTTTGCTTAGATGATCTGTCCATTTCAGTGAGGGGGGTGTTAAAGTCCCCCACTATTATTGTATTGTTGTCAATGTGTTTCTTTGCTTTTGTTATTAATTGGCTTATATAATTGGCTGCTCCCATGTTAGGGGCATAGATATTTACAATTGTTAGATCTTCTTGTTGGATAGACCCTTTAAGCAGGATATAGTGTCCTTCCTCATCTCTTATTACAGTCTTTGGTTTAAAATCTAATTTGTCTGATATAAGGATTGCCACTCCAGCTTTCTTTTGGTGTCCATTAGCATGGGAAATGGTTTTCAACCCCCTCACTTTCAATCTGGGGGTGTCTTTGCATCTGAAATGAGTCTCTTGCAGACAGCATATCGGTGGGTCTTGTTTTTTAATCCAATTTGATAGCCTGTGTCTTTTGATTGGGGCATTTAGCCCATTTACATTCAGGGTAACTATTGAAAGACATGAATTTAGTGCCATTGTATTGCCTGGAAGGTGTCTGTCACTGTATATTGTCTGTATTCCTTTCTGGTCTATGTTGCTTTTAGGCTCTCTCTTTGCTTAGAGGACCCCTTTCAATATTTCTTGTAGGGTTGGTTTCATGTTTGCAAATTCCTTTAGTTTTTGTTTGTCCTGGAAGCTTTTTATCTCTCCTTCTATTTTCAATGACAGCCTAGCTGGATATAGTATTCTTGGCTGCACATTTTTCTCAATTAGTGCTCTGAATATATCATGCCAGTCCTTTATGGCCTGCCAGGTCTCTGTGGATAGGTCTGTTGCCAATCTAATGCTTTTACCATTGAAGGTTACATATCTCTTCTCCGGAGCTGCTTTCAGGATTTTCTCTTTGTCTCTAAGACTCGTAAGTTTTACTATTAGATGTCAGGGAGTTGACATATTTTTATTGATTTGAGGGGGCTTGTCTGTGCCTCCTGGATTTTGATGCCTGTTTCCTTCCCCAATAGGGGAAAGGAAAGTTAGGAAAGTTCTCTGCTATAATTTGCTCCAATATACCTTCTGCCCCTCTCTCTCTTTCTTCTTCTTCTGGGATCCCAATTATTCTAATGTTGTTTCGTTTTATGATATTGCTTATCTCTTGAATTCTGCCCTCGTGATCTAGTAGTTGTTTATCTCTCTTTTTCTCAGCTTCTTTATTTTTCATCATTTGGTCTTCTATATCACTGATTCTTTCTTCTGCCTCATTTATCCTAGCAGTTAGTGCCCCCATTTTTGATTGCACCTCATTAATAGCCTTTTTGATTTTGACTTGGTTAGATTTTAGTTCTTTTATTTCTCCAGAAAGGGTTTCTCTAATAACTTCCATGCTTTTTTCAAGCCCAACTAGTATCTTTAAAGTCATGGTTCTGAACTCTAGATCCGACATCATGCTAATGTCCTGGCAGTCGGTACTACCTCTTGTTCTTTTTGTTGAGGTGATTTTTTCCATCTTGTCATTTTGTCCAGAGGAGAATACATGAATGAGAGAACAAAATGCTAACAGGGTAACAACGTCCCCAGAAAATATACTCTAAACAAATCAGAAAAGACCTGAAGCCGGGGGAAAAGAAAGGGAAAGAAAGAAAAAAGAAAAAGAAAAAGATAAAAACAAACAGAAACAGAACAAAACAAAAAAAACCCAGAATATGATCAAATATGATCAGGCTGGTGCATAGATCAGTGCCACACACTAGATTTTGGTGTATTTTGGTCTGTTAGAAGAAAGTGCCTCCCAAAATTTTAAAGAAAGAAAAACTTATATATGTACAAAAATAAGGGTTGATCTGATGAAGGGATGGAATATGAATGTAAAGATGAAAATTATAAAAAATTGTATAAAAGGAATTGATAAGAAGTTTGAAAAAAGAAAGAAGAGGTTTAAAAAAAAAAAGAAAAAAAGGGGAGAGAATGTGATCAGGCAGGAGAGTAGAACAAAACCATACACTAGAGATTTAGGGTATATTTTGATCTGTTAGAAGAAACTGTATCCCAAAATTTTAAAGAGAGAACAACTTATATATATATACCAAAAATAAGGGTAACTACTATGAAGGGATAGAATATGACTCAAAATGAAAAATAAAAATGTTTTTTAAAAAAGGGATTGATAAGATGTTGGCTGAAAAAGGGAAAAAGAAAAATTCAAAAAAACAAAAAGACAGTTAAAAAAAAATTAACTTTGAAAGACTAAAGAACTATGGTAAAAAAGCCATGGATTCTATGTGCAGTATTCCCCTAGCACTGGAGTTCTGTCGTTCTCATTGATCGGTAAACTTGGTCTTGGCTGGCTGTTCTCGCTGACCTTCTGGGGGAGGGGCCTGTCGCTGTGCTTCCCAAATGTCTTTGCCGGAGGCATAATTGCCCTGCCCTTGCCCATTCCGGGCTAAGTAATCTGCTCAGGTTTGATCTTAGGAGCTTTTGTTCCAAGCTTTCCGTACAGCTTTGGAGGCCGAGAGTGAAAATGGTGGCCTCCCAATCTCTGCCCCGGAGGAGCCGAGAACTCGGGCCCCCACTCCTCAGTGTGCCACCAGAGAAAAGCAGTCAATCACTCCCGTCTCCCCGGTCTCCGGCCGCACTCCGTGCTCACCCGGCCTGTGACTGAGCATTTCTATCTCTGGCACACGACTGGGTGTGCAGTCTCCAAACCCAGCAGTTCCTTGCGGTGCGCTCCCATGCCGCTCCTCCCAGGGGAGGAAGGGGAGTCTTCCTGGATCTGCCGCTTGTTGGGTCCCTGCTGGAGGAGCAGTGGCCCGACTGTGCCTAGGATCACAGTTTATGGCAACCCCGAGCTGAGAGCCCGTGCCTTGGCTCCGTCTCTGCAGCTGGCTTCCCTGCTCCGATACCTGGGAGCTCTGCCACACTCAGTCTCCCCCGGTCTTTCTGTGACCCCGAGGGTCCTGAGACCACACTGGCCCCACGAGGGTTTCACCCCCCACTTAGCCACTGGAGCAACGTCCCTCAGCAGAGCTGACTTCTAAAAGTTCTGATTTTGTGCTCCGCGGCTCTATCACTTGCCGGTAGCGACTGATGGAGGCCCCCTCCCCCGCCGTCTATCCTCCCGAATATCACCTCAGATTCGCTTCTCCACACGTCCTACCTTCCAGAAAGTGGTCGCTTTTCTGTTCAGAGAGTTGTTGCTATTCTTTTCTTTGATCTCCTGTTGAGTTTGTAGGTGTTCAGGATGGTTTGATCCCTATCCAGCTGAATTTCTGAGACCAGACGAAAGCCAGGTCTCCTACTCCTCTGCCATCTTGCTCCACCCCCCAAATTTAATGTAATTATTGATAGAGTTGAGTTTAACCTACCATCTTGATATATAAACTAGCGGAGTTGTTCTCAGTTGGGCACAATTTTGTCCCAGCGAGGACATCTGGCAATGTTTGAAGTCATTTTTGGTGGTCATAAAGGGAGAGGGGTGGTGGTATTGGCATGTGCTGGGTAGACGCCAAAGGTGCTGCTAACCATTCTACAATGCTCAGGGATGCCCTGACAACAAGGCGTTATCCATCTCCACTCAAGAGCATCATTGTAGATTATGGGACAGAAAAAAAAGTTTTCCCTTCTTAGGAGTTTATGTTCTATAGTCTATGAGATTTGATGTGTATTCTTCAGGAGGGATGTGTATGTGTGTGTATGCATGCATGTACTTGAATGAACAGTTATCTGCTGAATAATTAGGAGAACAAAGAAATATATCTGTAGGGGCACCTGTGTGGCATAGTTGGTTAAGCCTCTGACTCTTGGTTTCTGTGAGATCTCAAGGTGCTGAGATGGAGCCCCATGTCAAGCTCTGCATTCAGCCCATAGTCTGCTTGGGATTCTATCTCTCCCTCTCCCTTTGCACCTCCCACTTGTGTTCTCCCTCTCTCTCTCAAATAAATAAATAAATCTTTTAAAAAAGAAATATATCTGTAAATTGCTGGGGTGAGATTTGGAAAGATTTGGATTTGCAATGCCACTGCCTTCCTTAAGTCCTTTTATAGGAAAAGTTGGAGATTCCCACCATCACAACACTGCCCTGAACCTTTGCCACTAAAACATTTCCTAATGTAATTCAGACGGGGGAAAATGTACTTCTTAAGGGAGGGGGATGTATTGTGGGTGAAATGGTGATTCCCAAAATGAAGGTGAAATGAATTTTATATATATATATATAATCTCCATATATATTCATAATCTTCATTTCCTGCAAAACTCCTGTTTATTCCTGCCTGAGTATTGGATGTTATGCTTCTCCTTTCAGGTGGATATGACTTCTTTGTTCTGGCGTTTCATCCAATCTTCATACAGTTCTTGACTTTAGTTTTATGGCTGACTTTCTAGGTTATTCATCTAGCTGCTGCTCATGTTTTCCTTGAGACATAGACAAAAATAGAAGTAGAGTCCCGCCGGCCTTGTGTGGTTGGTATAAAGGAGAAGGTAGTAATTACATTCTGGATTGGTCCAAGTCTAAAAAGTGGAGTTGAGGATGAAGTCTGCCTGGAAAATGTGTGCTTATGGAGGTCTGACAGGTGTTGGAATAGAGGAAACCAAAAATATTTCAATCCAAAGAACAAATCTGGGTTGGAATAGTTTAAAGCAGTATGCTCTCACACCTGGCTGATCATCCCATCACCTGTAGACGTTTATAAAATACAGATGCCATGGCCCCGCCAAAGACTTACTCAAAGAAAATCATCCAGATTGGGATCCAAGAATCTGTGTTTTCAAAAAACATCCCAGGTGATTCTGATGATCAGTCGAGTTTAAGAAACTGGACTCTGGGGATTTCTGGTGAAAAGCTGGTTTGCATGGGTGACTACATTTGGTCCTGCCATATCTGGGGATAGGCTTACGGAGTTTGTGAGATGCAGGATATATTGTTGGCCTCTGAGTTCTGTTTAGGCCCGACCAAATCTCTATCCGTGTGCCCTCTTGTCCTCCACTTTGGGGCCAGGTCCTTATTGCCTGTGTTCCTGGCTTTAGATAAAGTGCTGACCTAATTATATAGATCTCATCAATTTGGATTGGACCCTACTGTATTTCCCTTGGCTTATGCTAGTGGAACAAAAAGAAAAGAGATTAATCTTTTAAACTTGTCACAATACCATATGTATTTTTTTCATAAAATTTGTTCCATAAGGAAGGAGTAGTGTCCAAGCCTGGGAAGCCTCTAACAACTGGCACGTGTGTTTTGGGTACTGAATTGCCTCTCTTGAGTTGTTTAGATCATCTCACCACTTGCTCCTGGAGATTTTTAAGCTGTTAGATATTTGTGGTATGATTTTCAGGAAATTGGCATAATTACACACAATGGGAACTCACAATTTAAAAATGATTTTACCCCCAATCCATTTGTAGTGTGTCTTCTTCCATTCATGATTTCTTCTAAAAATTTAGCCATCTTCGTTTTTCTATTTACCACACATTCTTATTTTAAAAATTTTCTATTGTATTAAAAAAATCAGTTCTTACAGAATGTATGACTTAAAAGTACCAGTCTTCCCACAGTCTTTTCTGCTTTCGATATATTTAGTGTTCTTAGTTTGAGACCCTGCTATATATTAAATGTAGTGTGGACATATACTTAAATATATAAACACAGGTTCATTATTTGAAAACATAAAAATAAAAGCTAACATGATAGAAAGCAGACTTGGAATGTGAATCATTAAGTTGATTCTGAGATGACACTCATATACTAATTATATGAGTCAATGAACAAGAAGATGAGCCTTCCCACAGCATCTCAGATGCATACTTTTTGAGTTTGGTATAAAAAATTAAGACTACGTGAGATTACAATGAAACTCCAGGGGTTCCAATCATATTCTTCGGAATTTCAATTTCAGTCAAAGTATAATTGACATACAACATTATATTAGTTTCATGTGTAAAACATAATTATGTGATATTTGTATATTGTGAAATGATTGCCACAATAAGTCTAGTTACCATCTGTCACCATGCAAAGTTACAAAATTTTTCTTTTTTCTTGTGATGAGAACTTTTGATATTCTCTTAGCAACTTTTAAGTATGCAATACAATAAAATTGACTGTAGTCATTATGTTGTACCATGACATTTATTTCATTATGGAAGTTTGTACTTTTTGACACCTTTTCACCCACTTCACCCATCCTCCCAAACCCCTCACCATTCACAACCACCAATCTGCTCTCTGTATCTACAAGTTTTGTTTTACTTGTTTGGTTGGTTTTTAGATTCCACATATAAGTGAAATCATAATGGTACTTGTCTTTATCAGGCTTATTTCATTTAGTATAATACCGCTGAAGTGCATCCATGTTGTCACAAATGGCAAGATTTCATTCCTTTTTATGTCTGAGTAGTATTCCATTTTATACCATTTGTCTTTATCCATTTATCCATCAGTGTACACTTAAGTTGTTAACATACCTTGACTATTGTAAATAATGTGGCAATGACAATAAGGATGCGTATGTCTTTTCAAATTACTGTTTTTATTTTCTTTGGATAAACAAGGAGTGGAATTTTTGGATCAAATGGTAGTTCTATTTTTTTTTTTTTTTTTTTTTGGAGGAACCCCAAACTGATTTTGATAGTGGCACAGAAATTTATATTCTCACCAACAGGGCACAATGTTTCCTTTTCTCCACATCCTCCCCAACACTTGTTATTTCTAGTCTGTTTCAAAAAAGCCAATCTAACAGGTGTGAATGATATCACATTGTGGTTTTGATGTGCATCTCCCTGATGATGAGTGATGCTGAGGATCTTTTCATGTGCCTTTGCCCATGTTTAATCAGATTGTTGGTTTGTCACTGAGTTATATGGGTTCTTTATGTATTTTGGACATTAACCCCTTATTGGATATATGACCTGCAAATATCTTCTCCTACTCAGTGGGTTGCCTTTTCACTTGATGGTTTCCATCACTGTGCAGAACCTTTTTGTTTGATGTCATCCCACCTGTTTATATTTGCTTTTGTTGCCCTTGCCTTTGCAGATCCAAAAAATCATCACCAAGACTGAGGTCAAGGAGCTCACCACTTATGTTTTCCCTAGGGAGTTTTTTTGTTTCAGGCCTTATGTTCAAGTCTTTAATCCATTTTGTGTTAATTTTTGCATATGGTGTAAGATAGTGGTCTAGTTTTATTCTTTTGCACGTGGCTGTCCAGTTTTCCTAACACCATTTATTGAAGAGATGATCTTTTCCCCATTCTATATTCTTGCCTCCTTTGTCATAAACTAATTAACCATATATGCAGGTGTTTATTTCTGGGCAATCTATTTTGTTCCATTAATCTATGTCTCTGTTATTATGGCAATACCATACCATTTTGATTACTATAGCTTTGTAATATAGTTTGAAATCAGGGTGCATAATGCCTTCAGCTTTGTTCTTTCTTAAAATTCCTTTGGTTCTTTGGAGTCTTTTGTGATTTCATGCAAAATTTAGGATTTTTTGTTATATTTCTGTGAAAAATGCCATTAGAATTTTGATAGGAATTTCACTGAATTTATAGTTTGCTTTGGATAATGTAGATATTTTAACAATATTAATTATTCTAATCAATGAGCATGGGATATCCTTCCATTTATTTGTGTCTTCTTCAATTTATTTCATCAATATTGCAGAGTTTTTAGGCTACAGATTTTTCACCTCCTTGGTTAAATTAACTCCTAGACATTGTATTTATTTATTTATTTATTCATTCATTCATTCATCCATTCATTCATCCATCCATTCATTTATTTGCGGGGGGTGGGGGGAGAGAGAGAGAAGAGAGGGGTAGAGAGAGGGACAGAGGGGAAATGAAGAGAGAGACAATCTTAAGCAGATTCCACTGCCAGTGCAAAGCCTGACACGGGTCTCCATCCCATGACCCTGAGATCATGACCTGAGCCAAAATGAAGAGTCAGACACTTAATCGACTGAGCCACCCAGGCACCCCCCTAGGCATTTTATTATTTTTGATACAATCATAAATGGGATATTTTTGATGTTACATTTTACGTCTTTTTCTCTTGGAATCCCTTAACTCATTATTGTAGTTATAGTTATTTTTTCTACTTTTTGTCTTTTAACATTTATACCAGCTTAATAAACTTAATAATCCTTTACTCTATATTTGCCCTTACTAGTGAGTTTGTTTTATCCTTTATTTTCAAATGTTTTCTTGTTACTAATCAGGGCCCTTTCTTTTCAGTTTAACAAAGTTCCTTTGACGTTTCTTTAAGGCTGGTTTAGTGGTCACAAACTCCTTTAGATTTTGCTTGTCTGAAAAACTCTTTCTCTCTACTTTAGTTCTGAATAAGCTTGCTGGGTAGAGTGTTCTTTTTTTTTTTTTTTTAAATATTTTATTTATTTATTTATTTGACAGAGAGAAAGTGAGAGCACAAGCCAGGAGACAGAGGGAGAAGCAGGTTCCTCGCTGAGTGGGGAGCCTGACATGGGACTCGATCCCAGGACTCTGGGATCATGACCTGAGCCGAAGGCAGCCGCTTAACCAACTGAGCCACTCAGGCGCCCCAGGATAGAGTGTTCTTGAAGAGCTTGTTGTGGTTGTTTGTTTTCCTTGTAGCACTTTGAATATATGACATGCTCCCTTCTGGCCTGCACAGTGTCTGCTGAGAAGTCTGAAAATAATCTTAGTGGGGCTCCCTTATATGTAACAAGTTATTGTTTTCTTGCTGCTTTTAATATTCTCTGTCTTTAACTTTTGACATTTTAATGATAATGTGCTTGGTGTGGATTTGCTTGGGTTCATCTTCTTTGGAACTTTCTGGGCTTCCTAAATATGTTTTTTTTTTCCTTCCCCAGCTTAGGGAAGTTTTCAGCCACTATTTCTTCAAATAAATTTTCTGCCCCTTTCGCTCCCTCTTTTCTTTCTAGGACCCCTCTAACATGAGTGTTATTCCACTCGATGTTATTCTAATAGGTCCACTGAGCTATCTTCATTTTTTTTAAATTCCTTTTTCTTTTTGCTGCTCTGTTTTGGTGAGTTCTGCTGCCCTATCTTCCAGATCACTGTTCCTTTCTTTTGCTTCATTTATCTACTGCTGAACCCCTCTAGTGTATTTTTCAGTTCGGTTATTATATTCTTCAGTTCTGTGACTTCTGTTTGATACTTTCTTATATTTTTTATCTCTTTGTTGAAGTTCTCACTGTGTTCATCCATTCTTCTCCCTAGTTCAGTGAGCCTCTTTATGGCCATGACTTTGAACTGTTTATCAGTTAAATGACTTATCTTCATTTCATTAAGTCTTTTTCTGGGGTTTCATCTTGTTCTTTCATTTGGAACATATTTCTCTGTTTCCTCATTTTGCGTGGCTCCCTGTGGTTTCTATGTGTTAGATGAAGTAGTTATCTCTCCAATTTTGAAGGAATGGCCATGTGTTGGAGATGAACCTTCTTATTTAATGTTGCCCTCGCTTTTGGTTGTCTCTCAAACCTGATTAATTTTTGATAAGTTATTCAGGGTGTGTGAAGACCTGTCGGTGTTCCAGAGGATGGAGGTCAGGCAGCACCCATTCTTAGGCTGATTGGAAGCCTATATATTGTCCTGAGAGACTGAAATCATAAACCCTCCTGGCCTCCAGACCCAGTGTCCAGAGGTGTCTCCTTGGCAACTACTGGAAAAAATTCAAGTCTCCAAATGAGTGTATGAGCTCCTTTCTGGAAGAGACCGGTGAGCTATGGCAAGGACAAGGGAGAATACAAAGATGGTGTTCCCCAGCCTATGTTCCCTGAGAGCCTCAGAGGCTATTTCTATAGCCTCTAGATATGTGGGAAACCTGAAGCCTGTTCCTCAGGGTAGGGCTTCAGGGCAAATAAATAGGCCTTTTTCATAGGAGTAATGGTGGTGTGTTTTAGTCTGCTGTCTCTGCAATGCCTTGGAGGTGATAACCTGCCAAGAACTGTCTGTCTGGTTGTTTCAGACCCATCAGGCTCAGAAATGCAAGCCCCCCTGGACACCAGAGCAAGGTGCTCAAGGGACATCTCTGTGTGGACTGCATGTGCCTACCAGCTTTAGTGGGGCTATAGGTGAGCTCAGGGGCAGGGCACCCTTGCCATCTTTAGTGGGGCCATGGGCACAGTGGCAGGGCATTCTCATCATCCCTACCAAGGTAGAGAGAAATTGCAAAAATATAGCCACCAGTGCTGGCACCAACAAGGTAGAAGGAGAATGCAAAACCAGTGCCCACCAGAGCCTCCTTTCCCAGCAACTCCCAACAGTCTTCTTTCCCCCCGCAGATGTTTTAAGATTAGGATATGAGTCTTCTTTATACACAGTCTAGGTGCTTTGCAAGCTGCTGCTTTTACACTGCGTCCCAGGGCTAGTGAGTCTGTACACAAGCATTTAAGAGTGGAATCTACATTTTCTATAGCCCTATGGATCTCCTGGATGTAAGCCCCATACATTTTCAAATCCAGATATTTTGGAGGCTCATCTTCCTTGTGCAAGTCCTAAGGGTAGGGGGTACCGGATGTTGGGCACAAACTCCTCACATCTCAGTGAGAAACTCGGTATTTGTGAGATCCCTCTTGACTGTGGGTCACTGTGCTGGGGGTAGGGTTTTTGCTAAAACTGTGTCTCTGCCTCTCCTACCTGTCTCAATGTGGCCTTTGTTCTTTTTTTGTGGAGGATCGGTTCAGCTAGCTCTCAGGTCTTTTTCGGAGGGAAATGTTTTATATGCAATTGTGGTTTTTGTATGTTCACAGGAGGAGGTGGGTTCAGGAATGTCCTATGATGTCATCTTGAACTACTTCCTCCCAGTAGTATTTTATACTTGGGAGCTAGTGCCTTTGTGAAAGAGGCCTCAGAGAACTTGCTTTCGCCTTCTGCCATGTGAGGATAGAACAAGAAGAAGACTGCAATTGGAATCGGGCCCTTACCCAACCATTCTGGTGCCCCAATCTCAGACTTCCGGCCTCCAGAACTAGGAGAAAAAATTCTATTTATTAGTCATCCAGTCTGTTACAGCAGCCAGAATGGAGTAAGGCACTCGTTATAGTGGTCAATACCTGGAACCTATTGAATTTATTATATCATGTTCTCTCTAATACCATCCTAAGTGCTCATTATCCATACCAAATATTATAATTATTTAGTTTGGTATTCTCAGTAGCTTTCATGATCTGGCTAGAATTAATCTTTCAAGCCTCATTTTCATCCCATCTGTTCTCTGAACTCTCTCTGAACTCTCTGCTTCACCCAGACTACACAATGACCTCACCTTTGCTCATGATTTTCCACTCTGCAGAAAGGGCAACCAAACTTTTTTTTTTCATACATCTATGTCCTACTTACTATCTAACACCCAGTATACATTGGACCTGAACCAGAAAGGCTTTCTTGACCCCCAAGACCAAAATGTTCTTTCCCAGAATTTCTATAATGTTAAAGGCCCTTTCATTCTCTTGGGCCTAAACATACACTATCTGCATTGTCAGACACCTTTATGTCTATGCTTATAACTTGTTACCTCAGCTATGGTGAAAGTCTCTAAATGTAGAAATATGGGTTTCCTCTCTGTATTCTCCCTTAGCATGCAACCAGTGTCTCTCACACTACACTCGAATGTGTATTTAATGGATTAGTACCCCCACAGAAGTCGATATAGTGTATATACAGTTGAATTTTTAACTGCTTATTATACTAGTAATTTTTAATACATAAAGAAAAACATACTAATATTCATTCCAGTCAAACATTTGTTTCATTTTCATAATATCTTTGGATAACATCTGAGCTTCTCTTTTCAATTGATTCAATAATCCCTAACTTTAAATGTGAAAGCATAATTTTTAAAGATGTTAAATGGTAATTCTGACTGAAAATAGCCTCACTGAATGGCTCTGTTCTTTGCACTAAACTTTGGAAAGAAGAAATTCAGTGTTTTTCCTAGAGCTTCTTGTTGGAAGCACAATAAATACTTCCAAAATTGTGAAGAATTATAGCACAGTTAAGTTTGTTTGCCCAGAAGCCAACAATTCAGGGGAACATATGTTTGCAAGCTAGTGGCATGTCAAATGATGGATTTAAATGATCACAGGATAAATCTGTTGCTAAGTCTTTTAGAAGTTTCCAGATGAATGGGACAGGAATTGGGGGGCTGAGGGAATGAACAGAGAGTGTAATTGTGGTCATTTATTCTACATTTCTTTACACTTCACTCTAATTATGTACTCTTCTTCCATAGCAAATAGGCATCTGCTCTGTAATAGTCCATCACCAGTTGGAAAATGAAAAGCTACACATTTCCAGGATTTTTCAGTAACATACTATATTAGAGCCACTCACCCTAGCACATCTGCCTTCAGAGTCAGTTTCAAGTAGGAGGCCATTACATATATTTCTAACTTAATACCTTGACAATTACTGAGGTGGTATTTTCCAGCTATTTGTACTCACCTAAACACCCTGAGAGAACCAGACAGAAGTAAGGGGACTCGCCTTTCCCATTCAGTCTTCAGAGAGTAATTTGGCAATTATTTGCCTCACTCTCTGAATTCTATCCTTAAAAGAAAAAAGAATGAAAATATGATTTCGATTAAAAATGGAATACACACTTATAATAGATAATTTGGAAGAAAAAAAGATAAAGAAAGGAAAAGAAAAAAATTTTCTCATATTTCCATCGATCTATGACTACTATTAATATTTTTTTGTTTTTCTGTTTTTTCTTGGAATATATAAAATATTTTTATATAATTTGAATCACACAATACTATTTTGTAATTTTCTTTTTAATTTCAAAATACAATGTATTATACCATGTTATTTATTCCATGTCTTCTATAATGCCATTTAAATATCTTTGTATTATTTCATTATCTTACTATTCTATATTTTAACTAATATATTTTTTAAAGATCTATTTATTTATTTGAGAGAGAGAGAGAGAATCTCAAGCAGACTCCCTACTGAGTGTGGAGCCTGGAGCGGGCTAGATCTCATGACCCTGAGATCATGACCTGAGCTGAAATCAAGAGTTGGATGTTTAACTGACTGAGTCACCCAGGCACCCTAACAAATATTTTAATAATGAATATTTATGCTTCCACTTGTAAGTATTATAAATACTTCTGCAGTGAGTATCTATGTCTTTGTTTTTTGCTACATTTATGTTAACTTCCTGTTATATTCATATTGCATCAAATAGATAAGTTCTTTGTTCCTCTTTATTATTATTTCTTTCCTGGGCATACACTTTTATTCTGAATTCAGGAGAATTTCTCAAGCTTGCTTTTTAATTCCCTCTAATATCCAATCTAATGTTTCCTGTTCCCTATGCATTTTAGCAGAGATTATATTTTTTTATCTCTGAATTTTCTTTATTTGAGCCTTTTTCCCCTCTCAGAAAGGGCTGGTCTAATTTCAGGATGTAATATTTTCTCAGATAAACTGATAAAATTTAAATGTCTGCTCCCACTTTCTTCCATCTTACAATATGTTTCCTTAGGGCTATTTGTTGATACGTTAGCTCAATTCCTTTCTTTGAATAGCTCAGTCTTTTCATTTGTAGCTAATCTCCCCTCCCCCATTATCTTATCTAATAGGCCATAAAATGAGACATGGGCTCTGAAAGATACTTTAATGCTACTTCTGGGTGACAAAAAGCATACTAAGAGGTCTACCCTAAATGTTACAATTTCTGGGGCATCTGACCAAGTATGCTCTTTAGGTATGGACACTGTCAATCAAATAGTTTTCTGACACTAATGTTTTTATTAAAAAATGTACAGGATTGAAGTTTATACATGAGATTGTAACTGAATCAACATGAGTTTGTTCCTTGGTGAGTTAGAAACTGTGCCAGGTTGAGTTATCCCATAAAGAAAACTTTTATTTGCAGCAAGTAAGGAGATCATGGGGAAGGGCTTCCAAAGCCATGACTCCCCAAGAGAGGGTGAAGGGTTCCTTTTGTTTAGGGTTAGGAGGGATAGTCCTCCTATGTACAGGCGGGCATAAGGTCAGGCATGCACCTTAAGGAAACATGCCTTTACCTCATTCTTGGGTGGAGATTTTAGAATTACAATGAGTAAAGGTAATTGTAGGTCATTCCAGAGGTCACTCAATGGTCTATCTGCACAGGTGTGAGTCAGATTTAGCTCAAAGGGTCTAGGTGATTGGGCCGGTGGGAGGTCTTGTCAGGGCAGTCCTGCCATCACCTGGGGGGTGGTTTCAGGTTTCCTTTGCTTGAGTCAAGAGGAATGCGCCAGAAAGAAGGGCTTAGGGAAAAATGTAAGACAAAGGTTAGTGAGTATAAGCAGGTGGGCAGTAAAGGCCAGGTCTTGGGGTCTAGATGGTGACATGATCACTAAGGTAAATAAGAAGAATGATTATTAATGCCTGTTACTAATTATGCCAGCAAATTTTGTGAAGTCTTTTACTAACATGGCTTATGAGTACAATAACACAATGGTTTCCAAGGGGTAGGAGCTTCTCATAGAAGAAAGCAAGAAATCTATTCTATCTTGTTAGGAGAATTTTTTTTTTTTTTTTGCCAGTTTCATGACCATTTTATTTTAAGCTCAAGACAGTTTTGTTTTGTTTTTAACTTTAGGGATAGAGAAAAAAAAATCTCTATTAATGACTATCATTAGCTACAAATTTCTGAAGTTTTTTTTTCTGTTTTGAGGGGAGAGGGGCCATGAATGTATGTGTGTGGGGGGTGTGTATGTGTGTGGGGGCGTAGATGAGTGTATGTGTGCTTGCACACACACATAGGAGGGAGTAAAAGGGAGAGAGATGTGGAGCGGTTGTTAAGAGAGGCTCTAGTAGAGAGGATCAATGGAGAGACATACTTTTACATTGAAATCATCAGGAATGGTAGCAACTAAAAGTGAATGAAGAGAACAGAAATGACTTGGCTGGCAGTTGAAAAAAACAAGGGAGCAATGAATACTCACTGAATTATAACCTTTGGGGGAAAGCAAGTTGACTCAGACAACCAGGCCTGTTATCCAGAGATCAGGCTCTGGATAGCTAGTAATAAATAGTTTATGGCTTACCAACAACAAACAAAAATCTTTCCTATTTTTATTAAAACTCATTTGAGAAAAAGTTATATTATCTCTCTATCTTGCTGTAATATTGTGATATAATAAATATATCTTGATTTTTGTCCTCAGCTTCCGGCCAGGAGCTCCTAAAACCCCTGTAATATACTCAGTGATAAGAGCAAAAGGAGCATCTTTGGTTATAATATTTGTTTTTGTCTCCAGCGCCTGGAATTGCTTTGGAGCTACAAAGGTGAAAGAACGTCTTTTTCTATGCACCACAAGCCTCTTTCCAACCAAGTTTATGTTAATGAAGTGACTTTTGGAAAACCCTTCAGGGTGGGAGTCTGGTGGCCAGGATAGTCAACCATGTGATTGGAGGGTTGGAACTTTCAGTTCCACTCCCTGACCTCTGGGGTGGGGAGAAGGGCTAAAGGTCCAGTTAATTATTATTCAAGAGAAGACATAAAAATGACAAATGGGTATGTGAAAAAGTGGTCAACATCACTCATCAGGGAAATGCAAATCAAAACCACAATGAGAGATCACCTCACACCTGTCACAATGGCTATCATCAAAATGTAGGAGAAATAATCGTCAAGGGTATGGAGAAAGGTGAGCGCTTGTGCACTATTGGTGGAAATGTAAATTGGTACAGCTGCTATGGAAAACAGTATGGAAGTTCTTCAAGAAATTAAGAGTAGAACGTGGTCCAGCAATCCCACTTCTGGATATATTAATTTCTAGACTGTAACTTTCCACCATGCTATTAAATCTTTACTACCTGTGGGGTAGCTAAACAATATATTACCATCCCCATTTTACAAAGAAGAAATGACACTAGAGAATGGGAGTGACTTGTCCAAATCACCCAGCAAGTCAATGGTAATTCCTGGAATAAAGATCCAGTAACTTGACTTCTTAGCTAATGCCTCTTCACCACGTCTTCAAAACACACACACACACACACACACACACACACACACACAGAATTACAGAACAAACTTTCTTATGCTCAGTTCTATTACTGTTCCTATGACTTTATAGGCTTTAAGCACACTACTTATTTCTCACAGTTCAATTTAAAGGATATCTGAATCATAGGGTAGTTCTATTTTTAATTTTTTGAGGAAACTCCATACTGTTTCTAGCCTTAGTTATCTGTATTAACCAGTAATTTGTTGTGTCGTCTGCACATTACTCTTTTGCCTGGGCCCAAGTATTCTAGCCGGAGGTCCAGGTATATACAATTTTCAGTGTTATCAGACATGTTAATTACAAATGGATTCTGATGAGAGACAACCATTCGCTTGAGGCTAAGCCTCTCAAACATGTGCTCTTTTACAATAAAAATCAGTTTTTAAAGTGACACAAATGTGTTAATCCTTCTTAGTTCCCCAGAAGGTAGGTCCAAGGATTCATGTACAGTGTAAATCAACAAAGACACACCAGTTATCCACACTGTGATAAGCACTATGGGGCAACCTAAGCTCTTAAAGAGTCTTCAGTCTAATTTGCTACCACTAGTATTACTACAACGATGGCTTATGTGAGGCACTGTGTGCCAGGCTCTGTTCTAAGAGCCTGACAGAGAGTAACTCATTTTATTTTTACAATAAACTGATGAATCAGGTATCATTATTACATCCGTGAGGAAATGGAGGCAAAGAGAAGTTCTATAACTATAACTAGTGTGTGATGGAGCTATAGGAAGACACACCCACGGAAAGATCATTGATCTTAAGAAACAAATTGTTCTAAATGCCAAATGAGTGTTGGAGGCAGTAAGTCCTTAGGTATTCATTAGAGGAAGAAATCAGTGTGGGCTTACATGGTCAGGGAATGTGTCTTGGTAAGCACAGGATGTCGATAGATAAAACAATGTCTTTTAAGTACACTGTGAATTTACTGAAGCATATTGATTAAAATAATGTCAAGCTCAATTATTTTTAACCTAACCGCTCATTTATGGTGTGAATTCAAAGATGGGGGGGTGGGACCTGCATCGAGGGCACTTGGCCACTACCTGTACTTCCTGTTTATTCTGCTTTTTTTGGAGATCATGCTCTGTTCTCTGATTTTGATGAAGAAAACACCAGAGTCTTAAACAGAAATCAAGGTGAAATAGAGTAGGTTTGAATATGGGAACATGGTGTGTAAGGATCAGTTAAGTTTTGTTTCCCTTCATTCTCTGTGAAGGCTCTAAATAAATCTGAAATAACTTCACCTGTACCCTTTATGATTACCTGAGATTTCTCCTCAGAGAAAAGTGACTAAGTCCACATGGAATGTACATTATAGATGCTAAATAAATACTTATTATCTAGTAGGGTGAACTACTGATATGATATTATATTGATATTATAGACTTATATAAGGCTGTTGATTGGACCGTATTAGAGAAGAGAATACTTGAATCTTCCCAAATCCTTCTCCTCAAAGTATTGGTAAACTTTTCCTATAAGACACTTTGGTCTTTTTATTTATTGAGATCTAATTGAAATACAACATTATATTAGTTTCAGGTGTACAGCATAGCAATTTAATACATGTATATATTGTGAAATGATCATCATAGTAAGTTTAATTAACATCCATCACCACATATAATTATAGTTTTTTTTCTTGTAATGAGAACTTTTAAGATCTACTCTCTTAATTTTCAAATACAAAATACAGTATTACTAAGTACAGTCACCAAGCTTTACATTACATCCCCAGGACTTGCTGACTTTATAACTGAAAGCTTGTACATTTTGACCATTTTCATCCATTTCACCCACCCCTCAACCCCTGCTTCTGGCAACAGCAATCTGTTCTCTGTATCTATTTTTTTCTCTTTTTAGATTCCACAAAAAATGAGATCACATGGTATTTGTCTTTCTCTGTCTGACTTACTTCACTTAGCGTAGTGCCTTTATGATCCATCCATGTTATCGCAAACAGCAGGAGTTCCTACTTTCCGTGTTTTATATGGCTGAATAATATTCCTGTGTGTGTGTGTGTGTGTGTATGTGCATCACATTTGCTTCATCTATCCACCCTTCAATGGACACAGGTTGCTTCCATGTCTTAGCTATTACAAATAATGATGCAATGAACATAGACGCGCAGATATCTTTTGGAGTCAGTGTTCTAATTTATGTCAGGTAAATTCCCCAGAGTGAAATTGCTGGATCACATGGTAGTTCTATTTTTTATTTTTTTGTGGAAACTACATACAGTTTTCCATAGTGGAAGGTCCACGAGGTTCCCTTTTCTCTACATCCTCACCTACACTTACTATTTCTTACCTTTTTGATAACAGTGATTATAACAGGTGTAAGATGATATGTCATTGTGGTTTGACTTGCATTGCTCTGGGGACTATAGTGATGTTGAGCACCTTCACACTGGCCCTCTGTATATCTTGTTTGAAAAAATCTGTTCAAATCCTCTCCCCATTCTTAATAAGATTGTTTTGTTTTTTTTGCTATTAAGTTATATAGATTTATATATTAACTCTTTATCAGATATATGATTTGCAAATATTTTCTCCCATTCAGTAGGTGGCTTTTTTGTTTTGTTTGTTTCCTTTTAGGTGCAGAAGCTTTTTAGTTTGATGCGGTCCCACTTGTTTATCTTTGTTTTTGTTGCCTTTGCTTTTGGTGTCAAATCCCAAAAATCATTGCCAAGACCTGTGTTAAAGGAGCTTATTGCCTGTTTTCTTCTAGGAGTTTTATGGTTTCAGGTCTTATGTTCAAGTGTTTAACAGCTTTTTCTACTTTAAACCCGACGTTCTTACATTTTGGTTTTCAGTTTCCAAGGGGAGTGTTTTAAGAAACGCTAGCAGGGCTTAAAGGATAGGCTTTTTCTTTATTTGAACATTTATCACAATTGGATCACTTCCTGGGGGACCTGGGTGGCTCAGTTGGTTAAGTGTGTGACTCTTGGTTTCAGCTCAGGTCATGATCTCAGGGTTGTGGTTATCAAGCCCCAAGTGGGCTCCAAGTTCAGCTCAGAGTCTGCCTGAGATTCTTTCTCTGCCTGTCCCTCTGCCCCTCCCCCCTGCTCTCTCGCTCTCTCTCTCTCTAAGATAAATAAATATATAAAATCTTAAATAAAATAAAATAAAAATTAAATCACTTCCTATTATAAAACTCTTTAACAATACTCAGGAAGAGAGTCATAATGGCAAAATAGGAAAATAAGAACAATTTATTGAAGGAAAAAGAAATTTTTACAAAGGGAAAGGTGTAAGCAGAGAAATAAGACAACCATCCAAAAGGAAACCTCCTCTTACCCTACTTTGTTTTTTTAACCAAGCAGATTTATGAACCAAATGGCTGAGATCAATGGTTCCTCAAGATTGGCTGAGCACTAGAATCATCTAGGGCGCTTTTAACAAACACCAAAGTCTGGGCCTTACCCCTAGAGTATATGATTTAACTGGGTTAGGGTGACATCTGGGCATTGGCATTTTTAATAGTTCTCCAGCTGATTCTAATGTGCAGCCAGGGTTGAGAACCACTAGTCTAGAGACTGTCTCAACTTCCCATTTGAAATATATAGATAACATAATCAGAAGTGTATTTTAATGGTAATTCTACTCAAAGTGTGAAACTTAATTGATCTTCAATTTTTTTTCATTTTCGGGAAACATAGAAATTAAACGCACCTAGGCATAATAAGACACCATACTGAGTCAGATCTTTGCAGCAACAGAGGCATGGTCTTTTAAAATGGCCTTTTTTTTTTTTTTTAAGATTATTTTTAGAGAGGGGGGAAGAGAGGGCAGAGGGAAGGTGTTGAGGGAGAGGGAGAGAATCCTCAAGCAGACTCCCCATTGAGCCTGGAACCCTATGTGGGTCTTGATCCCATGACCCTGATATCATGACCTGAGCTGAAATCAAGAGTTTGACACTTAACAAACTGAGCCACCCAGGCTCCCCTTTAATACGACCTTTAAATACTATTGCTCAAAATCTCCAACTGGCAATAACTATCATAGTAATAATCACTGGTCTTTAATAAAAATAGAATTGCACAGTTTGTGCTCCTAAGATTAAACATTAACCAAAGCTCTTACTATAGTCATGTACACATAAATTGGAAAATTCTTTGGAAGGGGCTGTCCAGTGTTCTTTTACACACTCTCTTGGATGTGAAAGGGATAACACATGAAGAGTACAAGTAGGAATGTGGGGTGGGTTGCAGCCCGCGTCAAAATTTCCTACACACTGAGAAAACTGCTATAGTTTGAAGTGGTGAGGCTGAATGTGGCTGAAGACCCCTGGAGAACATGTCCATAAGCTTCTCTGCTAGGAATAGAGCTGCAGGACTCAGCACGATGAAGAAGGAGGCATGGTGTCCCTACTCAAAACATGAAAATATTTCTTTTATTAACTCTTTATTACTTAATTTTATTAGATGATCCTATTAATTTAACATACTCTGAGGGGTTAGTTGTAAGTCAGCACTAAATATGAATGGAGCATTGACTACGTAGCAGAGTCCAGGCAAATCACCGCTTGCACCAATATATTAGAAGCCTTGGTGGAGATTGACGTCCAGTTCTTTCCACATAACTTCCTCTTTCCCAGTGATTGATTAACATGAGAGGACCTCCCAGTCTCCTACTCCTCAGATCTGCTATTGCTACCTGAGCTTGTAATCCTTCCTTCCTCTCTTTCCATATCTGAATCCTTCTCAGCAATTGTCAGGGTGCCTATCAAAAATCTCATCAAAATTCTGGCTCATCCAATTAATACTTATGTGACCTTGGCAACATCAGTGGGTAAAGTGGAAGTGATATTACTTGTCTTATGGTTTTTATTAGGACAAAAATTATACTAATTTATGGAAGACTATACTATAAACTTTTGCCACTCAACCCTATGAGAGCTCAACCTAGAAAAATTCACATTGCTTACTTTTTTTGTTTTTATTGTCGAATATCGTTGTGGGATGTATTATAAATATACCAATCTCACTGAAGTATTATTTTTTTTCTGTAGAATTTTATTTTGAAAATATTATTTCACCTAAAGATTGATCTAAAAAACATTTTAAGATATGAAAATGTTATACAATTTATCTATTACAAATTAATCTGATAATTAATTCTGCTATTAGGTACATTGTGTTAGTTCACCTACATAAAAAATATTGCACATTTTCATTTTGTCTCCACATGTGACTGATGTCTAAACTATAAAGAATTCCAAACTATTCCAAATTCTACGAAATATCAACTTTATAAATATCAGAACTAAATGCACTGTGAAACAACCACTTTGGTAAACATGCATTTATTCATAGTTGATTCATTTCCTCTACATAAATGCATAACTGCTCAAAATTATTTAAGCACCTATGTAGAGGTACAAGAGCACACTTACAAATCTATTTCTATCTTCATCTTGAAGAAACACTGATCTTGGCAAAAATCTGGCTTATTTTAAAATGAACTATTGTTGGTAAAATGGCCACTTTTTCGTGGCCTGCACCTGCTCTTTTCTTTTTAAATTAAAATTTAAAAGCATTTGTTTTCAGAGATGTATCTGGCTATTGTGGCGTAAGTGAATAATTACATAGTTACATAATTAGCCTTAAATAGCTAGACCACTCACTGATCGTAATTGCAAGAAATTGACAAAACCAGACCATTTTAATGTTATGAAATCGACACAAACCTGCATGATACAGCATTCTTCCACTGAGCTGAGATTATGTTATATTTTAAAAATACAAATAAATATACTGAATTGTGTGTCTTACTTCTGTAATACCCCCAGTGTTTAAAATATGCTTCTAAAACAGAAGTGGATAACTGCAGAATATAGGTCCAGACTTGACTATTACCCACTGACCTGTTCAATGCCAGTCTGTACCTCATTGCTGTTCCACAGTGTGTGAATTTAACGTTTGCAGTCTCCCCGTTGCATTATCTAACATGGCTATTTCATACCTATCCACTTACCTCAAATCTCCACTTCTCCCCCGTTTTAGCTCCTGTGAATAGATGCCTTCTCTCTGTTAACAAGAATGGTTGGGTCTATCCACTGGGGGCGGGGGGGGAGGGGGTGCTTTAATTTTTTTCTACATTTTATCTGAATATTTCCCTGGATTTTTATCTTCCCCCATCTTTCTTTGCTCCTGCCCAAAAAGCTCTCTCTCAGATTAACTTGACCGAATCTCATCTTCTCCTGCTCCTAAGTCATCATACTCTCTCTGCTCAGCTTCTTCCCTCTCTCCCTATTCATTGACTTGTTGCCTTCAGACATATTCAGGCCACACCATCCTGATATAAATTCTCCTTCCCCCTGCTTCTACCTTCTATCACTATGATACCTGCCTCTTTCTTGGGCCCCGAATTTCTTAAGTGAGTAGTATTTCTTCACTCCTCTTTCAATATTTTACCTCTTATTTCTCTTCACCTCCTATTTTCAAACTTAATTTTCTGTGGCTTTTCAGTTGTATTTCCTACAATTCGTAATTCCTGTCTTTATAGCACTAGCACCCTCTCTGGTATCTGTGACAATGGCTGTCCTCAGTTTTGTCTCATATCTCATGCTCTTTCACTGAACTCATTTTTCTTTCTAGTCTTCCAAGTTCAGTTTTTACACTAAATACATTCTCCAACTATCTTCTCTTTTTACAGTTTCTCACTTAAGATTATCATCCATTCTCACAAATTCTAATATGTATGTAACTCTCAAATTTGTTCAATGCCAGTCCTATCCTTGAGTCCAATTCTTGCATTTTCAATTGTTTGATGGTCACCATCACCAAACTCATATATAAAACTGAACTCATTATGTTTCCCTCAGGCACATTTTTTCCAGTACTTCTTATTTCTATTAATGGTATTACCAGCTATATAATGTTAGCACTTTGATTTCACTCAACTACCTACTCAACCATATTTAGTCTAAATGAAATTAGATTCATACTTAAAAAGCATTTATGCAGTCTTAGCCGTGCAGTAAAAAAAATCTCCTAAATATACGCTCCTTATGTTTTCTTTATTGTCATTTATTTTCGTGAATAATATGAATATTTAGTAAATATTATTAGTGTGAAATGGGTTATTATATATTTGATGGAACTGTATTGATAGAAGAAAGGAATGGATTTTGGTAATCTTTTTTTTTAAGATTTCATTTATTTATTTATTTGACAGAGAGAGACACAGCGAGAGAAGGAACACAAGCAGGGGGTGTGGGAGAGGGAGAAGCAGGCTTCCTGCTGAGCAGAGACCCCGATGTGGGCTCGATTCCAGGATCCTGGGATCATGACGTGAGCTGAAGGCAGACCCTTAATGACTGAGCCACCCAGGCGCCGCCCCCCTTTTTTTTTGGATTTATGGTAATCTGACATGCAACTGTTGTCCAGAAACTAAGCAAATCTGATGTCTAGTATGGCATGAATCACTTTTACAATAATTATTGCATTCTGCCTTTAGTATCTTTTCAAATTTGTCTTATTTTCTATCTTAGATTGTAATGTTAAGTGACAGTAGGGATTATGTACCATTAATCTCTGGTTTTTTTTTTTTTAAGATTTTATTTTTAAGTAATCTCTACACCCAGCGTGGGACTTGAAATCACAACCCTGAGATCTAGAGTCCCATATTCCACCGACTGACCAACCAAGTGCCCCATCTTTGTTTTATCTATAGTCTCTAGAACAATGCCCATATATAATGGGTAATCAATAAATATTCACTAAATTCACAAAGACACTCAGTTCTTGAGGTATTATGGAAAAAGCCACCCCAAAAATGGAATGGCTGATGGGAAAACTACTGATAACAGTAAAGATTGCAAAAAGCAATCTTGGCTTACTTATACATCTTCTCCTAGGCCCAGACATAGCCACGCATCTTCAGCAAGAAACGGGAAATTAATACATGAAGTGCATATAGTTAGGCCCTACATTACCACCATGTGTTTCTTATATTCCATTGGTTTCCTTTGTGATTGGCAAGCTCTACATATTTAGCTTAACTATTCATTCTGGGAATTCTTCCAGAAATATCATGAGATTAGCTCACTTACGAAACTTGAGCAATTTTACTACATGATTATTACTAGTAATAACAATAATTAGTTAATAAAGAGAAACATTGATTCAGAACCAGCAGAGCTCTATGGAATCACTTACTGTTTGAAACATGATTGGAGGTGGTGCCTGAAGAGCCAGTGAGCAGAGTGTCGACATTTTAAAGCAGGTCTGAGCCAAGAATTATGGTAACAAACCTTAGGGGAACTAACTTCCAACTCTATAAATTTCCTCATAAATTTTCAGAGTGATTTTTCTGAAAATTTTCATAAAATTCCAGCACTTTCCATTTCATTTTGGAACTGGATTGTCTTAGGATCAAGCCACTAATTTTATCAGACTTCTACAGTTGATTTCATACTGCCTTTTCATTAGTTTTACTGGTGCTGGCTCTAGCACCAGGCTTAACAATGTGGGCATGTCAAGAAAATCCAGTTTTTTTGTTTTGTTCTGTTTTTATTGCCAGCATGTGAAAGCATATGCCCTCACAGAAAGCTTAGCAAGTAAATGGATAGTCTCCACTCATTGTGGCAATTGGAATTATTTTTCAATACAGTCATTTGCTGAAAATGAATGTGCTGGTGTAGGCTACTGCTTATGCCAACAGGGCATAAAATTAGAACCACATTATAAGAAACCTTAGAATATGAAGACTTTATTTAAATCTTTTAGAGTTTTAAAATTCATAGTTCGATATTTGATATCTTAGACTCACACATGATGTATAGAATGTTTACCAGGAAAGAAGTGGTGGTGGGGGGAGAAAAAGAAAAGAAAAACATAAAAAAATCTTTCCTTTGAATTTTCTTGCCTTTTTTAGCCTATATAGGCAAAGCAAAGTTCAGAATTCATTATCAAATATTTATTCTGTGAACTTAAGTCAAATTAAATGAAGACATGCTAGTATAAACATTTTTAAAATTATAAACAGCTAAATAAATTGAATAACACTTAAAGTAATATTAGGCAATAAAGATCAGAAAATGTTTGAATTTTATGACAGATTGTAAGCTCCTCAATGCCAGGAAAGATGTTTTGCTTTATCTTTGTACCTATTCAGGAAGTTGGTCTATTTGAAGTGAAGACATAAATGTGAATATATTAATATATAATTTGATATAAATGTGTATAATTTACATATAACTATATTTATACATGTATAAATAATATATAAATATATATATGAAATTTACAAAGAAGTAGTACCAACTTAACAAATTTTTATTTTCATCACCTTAATAGTCACAACTGTGTGCTTCTTTTGTTCTGTGGAAACATAAAGAGTTAAATTCAGAAAAGTGAGACAAAGCAGGAACCCAAAATTCTCCAGTGTGACACACTGGGAATATTCCTACAAAACAGAAATGTCTATGGCTTGATGTGGCTTACCTAAGAATACAATCCTACAGAGATAATAGAATGAAGAAAACATCTTGGTGGCTTGTTTATTTTCAACAGGTGTTCTACAGTGTATTATAAATGGAAGGCATTCCTGCTCCAAAGTAATACACCCACATTCTTTAAATGAAGTTAACTTTATATGTCTGTTTTTTTATAGAAAATTTTAAAGCCAACTCCTAACACACTCTGGAGACTTAACACAGGTTTACCAAAAATGTAGAATTGACTTTCTCCCCTCTTTATTAATCCTACCAGACCCTCCAGACCCAAGTCTTGTCTCACCTTCTCTTAGAGGCATCTAAATTGCAGAAAGAAAAATTAAATATCATCTTACTGGCTTAGTTATTTTCCACATGAGAAAACTGAGACATAGAGAGGTTAAATGAATTACCTAAAGCCCCACAGTCTGTTGCGCTGAGGCGAGAACCTAAAACTTCCAGTCAAAGTCTATTTCATTTTCCTGGCTTCCTCACCATCCCTACTGAACTTCTCAGGCTTTGAAAATGACCAAATGATGCAATATAAAATGATAGTGTTCTAGGAAATGGATGAAATGTTCCAGGACCAGCTGTCCCACCTCGTCAGGAAGTGGGTCTTCCTGACAAAGAAAATAAATGTAGGAGGCCCGTTAGAGGCAAGGCCTCCCTCCGTGCTGGCTGGTTAATTCGAGGGGGTGATGATGGCAATTACAGCAAGGTGGGAACAACCTCCTTGTCAACATTATTATAGTTCACCTTTAATATCAGGAATCAGTGTGCGTTCTAGAACACTGATTTTGAAACTGGATCTATAAATGGACTTCAGGGAGTCAGTTTTCCCTGCATAAAAATCTAGGCAGAACTTTTTTTTTTTTTTTTGCATTTATATGGGATAAAATTCACAGATGTCCTCAAATTTTCTGAGGGGTTTTGTGAACTAAATAAGAGTTAAAAATCACAGATCTAGACTTTCAAAAGAGGTAAATGCTAAAATAAAAATGGTAATGTTGGTATTTATCTTTGGTATTTCCAGCCTCTTCTTTCTATAATATTTTACTTTATTAATAATACTCTGTTTCTATCATCCCTTACCATTTTATGTACTCAGCATTCTCACTGTCCTTTTCTCTCTTTTAAAAGAAAAGAAAAAGTACCCCCAAACTCTGGATGCCCCACTGAGATGTATGACTGATAAGGCAATCATCCATCTATTCTATTCTGTTTAGTTGAGCTAGGGTTTGAGGAGGGCCACCTACTTCCTGCTTTGGTAATAGAGGATGTCTTCAACAATCCTTGGATCTTTGCACGCCAACTTTAATGATTCCAGATGGAATATAGTTCCCTTCCTGTGTTTATCAATTTAACCTTCTGAGAACATAGAGTTTTGTCTATGGGAGCTAGGTAATATTTCTAGTATCATTAAGTTCTAAGAATTCTCTAATTTCCCTTAAGATTTGTGTTTGTTTGATCTTCATTTGTTTAGAAATCTGGTTTTAAATTCCCAATCATAAGCCTCCTATAAATTCAATGCAATCTCTATCAAGATTCTAATGGCATTTTTCATAGAAATAGAGAAAACATTTCTAAAATTTATACAGAACCACAAAAGACCCTAAATAGCCAAGGAAATCCTGAGAAATAAGAACAAAGCAGAAGGAATCACACTTCCTGATTTCAAGCTATACTGCAAAGCTATAATCATCAAAACAGTATAGTACTGGCATAAAAACAAATAGACCATGGAACAGAATGGAGAGCTCAGCAATAAACCTAAATATATATATACAACTAATATTTTACAAGGGAGCCAAGTATACTCAATGGAGAAAAGACAGTCTATTCAATAAATGGTGCTGTAATAATTAGATATTTGCATGTAAAGGAATAAAGCAGGACCTATATCTTACACCATTCACAAAAACTAACTTGAAGAAGATTGAAGATTTAAGTGGAAGACCTGAATCCATGCAGGTCCTAGAAGAAAATATAAAAATTAAACTTCTTGATATAGATTTTGGATAATTTTTTTTGAGATGACATCTAAAACAAAGCAATAGCAACAACAATAAAAAAGTGAGACTACATCAAACTAAAAAGTTTCTGCACAGCAGAAGAAACCATCAACAAAGTGAAAAGATAACCTACAGAATGGGAAAAAATATTTGCAAACCATACATATGATAAGAGGTTAATATCCAAAACATGAAAATACTCATATAACTCAATAGTAAAAAGTCAGCAAGCTAATTAAAGAATGGGAAAAGGACTCGAATAGACATTTTTTTTTAAGATTTTATTTATTTATTTGCCAGAAAGAGAGAGAGTGAGAGTGGGGGGAGTGGCAGGCAGAGGGAGAAGCAGGCACCCCGCTAAGCAAGGAACCTGATGTGGGACTCGATCCCAGGACCCTGAGATCATGACTTGAGCTGAAGGCAGACGCTTAACCATCTGAGCCACCCAGGCACCCTTGAATAGACATTTCTTGAAAGAAGATATATATAAAAGGCCAATGGGTACATGAAAAGATCCTCAACATCATTAGTCATTAGGGAAATGCAAATTAAAACCAACATGAGATATTCCCTCACACCTGTTGAAATGACCATCATCAAAAAGACAAGAGATAACAAGTGCTGGCATAGATGTGGAGAGAAGGGAACCCTTGTCCACTGTTGTTGAGATTGTAAGTTGGTATAGCCACTATGGAAAACAGTATGGAGCATCTTAAAAAAAATTAAAAATAGAACTACCACATTATCCAACAATTCCATTGCTGGTGAGTGCTAGATACAAGGTATTGCTTTGGGACTCACAGGAAAACTAAGCCATGAAAATTTTACAGTACAGATTTTCCTTGATTTACAATGGGATTATGTCCCAATAAACCCATTGTAAATTGATAATAGCCCACGTCAAAAAAAATGCATTTAATACATCTAACCTACCCGACATCATAGCTTAGCCTAGTGTACCTTAAATGTTCTAAGAACACTTACATGAGTCCACAGTTAAGCAAAATCATCTAACACAAAGCCTATTTTATAACAAAGTATTGAATATCTCATATAATTTATTGAATACTGTCCTGAAAGTGAACTACAGAAGAGTTGTATGGGTACAGAATTGTTGTAAGTATATCAGTTGTTTGCCCTTGTGATCTGGGTGGCTGACCAGGGCCTGTGGCTTGCTGCCACTGCCCAGCATCATGAGAAAATATTATATTGCATATCAGTAGCCCAGAAAAAGATCTAAATTCAAAATTCAAAGTACAGTTTCTATGGAATGTGTAGCGCTTTCACACCATTATAAGTCAAAAAAATCATGAGTCAATCCATTGTAAGTCAGGGACCATCTGTATTTTGATGGTATCTAAGTAGGGGAGGTAGAAGGATAAGTATGAGTAACAATGTATAAAGTTTTTTTTTTTTGTGGCTTATTTTGATTTTATTAGTTTTTTGACAAATAAAAATTGTACATATCTAAGGTGCTGTGATAGGTATCAGGACATCTCTCCCTATCAAAAAGTTGACAAAATCCCAAATCAAAAACACTGGACAGTGGACTAGGCCAACACTTGGTTGAGTTGGAAAAGGAGTTATATCAGCCACATAACTTGCATCTAGAACTCTTTTCTGGAAATACAAAGATCTAGACAGCAAGAAGGACTCAGAAAATATCATAGAAATCTAACAGGTATGATTGGACCATTTATTCTTGAGTCTAGAAGGGGTAACAATTCCTACTAATAAAGTCTACTGGAGACGAATAGAGACTATAGTTTACATCTTACATCCTATACTATTTAGGATTAACACAAATGCTGGTATGAGACAGATTGAGTCTAAGGGTGGTAACACCAATAAAATTGCTGTGAAGAGCTGGGGTGGCTAAGGGGAGGGGAAATTTGTGAAGACTACAAAAAAAAAAAGACAGAAGTCATGTTTTAGAAAGATCAGTCTAAATGAGAGATGCAAAGTATTCTACAGGAGAGAAAGTTTAAGCTTAGGGGAGCCAAATTTATACACTGGAACATTTCAGAAGTCCAAGCATGATAATAGAAATTGAGAAGGGGGTGATGAACATACCAAAAACTATAGGTGAATAGAAAGTCTTGCAAGTATACGATTGAGAGTTTGGGGATAGATGAGTTACTATATAATTTACCATCCAAATCAAGCCATATTGAGAGTGAAAAGTGGTAATACCAATAGTTAGGCCAAGACAAGAGGAGTAAATGGGGGCTTGTCCCAGGTGAGCTAAGATGTATGGTCACCCTGGGTATGGGGTGAAAGTACAAGAAGGATTCTCAGGTTTGCTCAGCTCATGGGAAACTCCAATCCAGCATACAGGGAAGTAGCATTTTACATTCACTCACCCTTTGTATGATGTAGGATCACAGAGGTGTTAAATCACCTAAGTATGTGTTATTTTCTTACTTTTCAGACCCAGGTGAGGTTATAAACTTCCTTCCAGATCTCAGAGGCAGTGCTCTGAGGAAATGTTCAGGCTCTGTGGGGAGACCTTGTGTGTGTGGTCCAAGCTGATGCCAGACTTGGGTCCCAGGCAACAGCCAGCGCTAACCTCCAGACGTGAGAAAATGATCCTTCAGGTGTTTCAAGCCCCAGCCACAATACACTGCAATTGTATGAGAGATTCCGAGCAAGAACTGCCTAACCCAGGCAAATCCCAGAAATGCGAGGGATAACAATACTCATATATTATTGTTTTGTAAGTAATGATGTGTGTTAGATGATATGTTATGCAGCAGGGATCACTGGAACAGATGGTAACCATTCTTCCACCAAAATTAGTTTCATGACCAAATATCTTCTGGAAATTCTAGATAGTATCTTGGCATATAAGCAGGCATAGTAACATTGAAGTTCCTGATAAGTCTTTCAGTAAAGAAAGCCTATCTATCATAACAGGTATACACCTCTGCCCCACCTTTTTTGGTAGAAACGGCTCTTAATATCTAAAAAGATTTTCACAGAGAATATTGAAAAAAAAAAAAACTAGAAAAGCTCTCTGTTTCCACTTGGTATTGCAGATTGTTACTAAAATATCTCATTAGGGGCTAAATTCATGCTTTTATGAGCATTGCTATCTTTCTAATTTTGCCAAAATAGATACTGTGCAACTGAATAAAAGCTTTTGCTCAAATTCATCAAATGTCTTTTATGGACCAGTAAAGGTCTTCATTTCAAGAATGGGCTAGGGGCACCTGGGTGGCTCAGTTGGTTAAGCATCCAACTCTTGATTTTGGCTCAGGACATGATCTCAGTTTCATCGGGCTCCACGCTCAGCACAGAGACTGCTTGCTATTCTCTCTCTCCCTCTGGCCTTCCCCTCACTCATGCTCTCTCTGTCTCTCTCTTAAATAAATAAATAAATAAATAAATAAATAAATAAATAAAATCTTTAAAAAAATGGGCTAGACAGGACCCAGGGGTGATGGCACAGATTATTAGGTGGAACAGAATAAAACTCAAGTTTGTGGGTAGCCTAAACTCAAATTACCTACCTGGATGTCTCCTGAATCTCTATCCTGATCTCAAAATGCCATCTGAAGTTTTATCAGAAGTGAAGATTAGCAGGCTGAAACAATGCTAGAGCAACAGTAAGGAGAACAGAACCATGATTAATATATACGTAGGGTCTTTGGAGAAGATGGTGAGCAATACACAATTCACTCTGATACGAAGCTTTTTTTTTTTTTTAAATATTTATCTATTTGAGAGAGAGAAAGAGAGAGCACAAGCGCGGGGGGGGGGGGGGGGCAGAGGAACAAGCAGGCTCCCTGCTGAGCGAGGAGCTGAATACCAGGGCTCAGATCCCAGGACCCTGAGATCATGACCTGAGCTGAAGTCAGACGCTTAACTAACAGCCACCCAGGCGCCCCTCTGATATTAAGCTTTAACGAGAAATGATAAAGAGAAGTATAAATTAGTCATGACTCACTTTGTAATCTGGTACAGGCCGCACCCTCTTACGTAAAATACAGCAAGCCTGTCCCTCTTTCCCATACACAACTACTGGGAACAGATGGCTTCGGAGAAATTTGTTTTGTAAGATGAGCTTCTGAATTGTTTAATGCACTTTTTTACACGAGCTTTACCTCTAAACACAAGACCTTCAAATCCTTTATTTATCACACTGTTAGGGGATGCCAACTCCTCTCATTCTACACTGACAAATCTCATGCCCTGGCCCTGGTCCATTTCTGCCTAAATTAACAAATGAAAAATGCTATAACTGGAGAAGAGGTTTGAAGGAAAAAAAAAAAGCTCTTGATTGAGAGGTAGGAGAACCGAGTTTATTTCCTTTTTTGGCATGAACTGATGGTGGGATTTTTTTTTTTAAAAGTAACTTGGCCTCACTGACCTCAGCTTTCTTAGGAAAATAAATGGGTTTGGCTCAAAGGCTTCCTAAGGATTCTTCCCACCAAACTAGTTACGCAGTAGCTCAGATTCCTGATCCATTCAGCAGCACCTCTGTTGGGGTTAAAAAGGGTGTGTTCTGCAAAACAGGTTTGAGTTTCACAGCTCAGTTTTTCACTTTCCTGGTTGTATTTTCTCCCTCTCCTCCACCGATTTCCAATTATCTTCTCACCACACACATTATCAGCTAACTTTGTTTCAGCTAGCATCCCCAGACTTCCTGTCTCTTTTACCTTTCGTTAGTTCTAAATTCTAATGTTCTCTCCTCATTTCTTCACCAGCTCCTTTCTCTCAGCCCTCAATCCCGTATCCAGGTTGTTAGCAATCACTAGAACTGTTGCTTACGTCTTCAGCCTGCCACTATTTCTATTTCTATTCCTGTACAAGACTTTGAAATATTGTAGTTTCATGATTGATTCTAACATCTGCTGAAAATTGACCCCCACTAGTTCTCACTTTAATGAAGGTTGTTTACTAAAATAAATAAAGAAGTATTAATCAAGAAGGTCGAGAACATGAAGAAGACCATTCAGGGGCCATTTACAAAGTTTTGACGGGTAAACTGACAATGTATTTCCTTAGGTCTCTAGGCCAGTAATTTCATTATGACTTGTTTACATACATAGACAGTTTTCATCTGCAGATCAGTGCTTCTCCTAATCAGCTTTTCTGCTATAAATTTCCTCATTCCCTGCCACTCAGCTTATTTCCTAGGAACAAGCAATAACAATGTAGAACCTCATAGAGCTCTTTGTATTCTGTGGTTCATGTTTCATTCTATTTATTCTACTGCTCTAGTCTCATTCACAAGGTATCACTATTCCTGATAAATACCTTTCCTACAGTAAACATGTTCTAAGGTGTGTACCCAGCAGCTAAGGTATGTCAAGCAACTCTGGCAATGATTCATTAGGAAATGTGTGCTTTAGACATTTAAGATTGCTTTTGGAAGTTTCTGTGATACACGAAGATAGTTCAAAACAATGTATGTACACGAAAACTCTCATCTCCCATTTCTGCATTCTCCTTATTTTTCTCCTACAAGTGTATTTTTTTCCTAGAATTGTACCTTTTTCTTTCAAGTCCTGGCATCCTTGGTTATCTTTCCAAATAGAAACTACTTTGGTAAATTTTTTTTCTCTACTCTTCTCTAAAAAGTTCTCTGTTCTTCCTAGGCTAACTTGTCACCTTGCCACTGCTCTGTCTTCCAGGCAGCCTAGTGTGCCTTCCAGAATGTTTCATTGTTTACAAAACCTGTATCATTTTCAACATCTCTTCACCTCATTCAACTACTCCAAGGATAGCATACATCTGTAGTTTTTTTGTAGACAATCCTCGTTCTATCACTTCCTAGGAATGGAGAAAGCAGTGGTTAGTTTCCATAAGTTTCCCACTGACATTCACATGCTTTTTTCTTCTACCTGCTGCAAGGATATCTTTTTCCTTGTAGTCAGGCAGCTCTCCCCATTTGCTTAGCCCCCAAGCTATTTCTCCGTACTCACCTAAAATTTAGCACATAGTTAACAGGTTTTCCTCTTTCAAACCCTAGTTTCTGCCATCATCCCTCATGATTACAATGTTCAAGTCATCTGATAGAAAACCTTAACTTACCTTTCAGTTTCTGGACATTCAGTTGCAGTTATTGTCTCTCTTCTTATGCCATTTCCAGAAATAGCTTAATTCTTGACCAGTTCATCACTCTAAAATTCTTCAGCTTTGAAAAATTAAAAAAAGAGTTTTGATTTCTTACTTATTTTATAAAAATAACAGTGTTCATTTTAGAAAATTCTAAGAAATCACAAATATATGAAGAAAATACAAATTCCCAGTAAGTTAATGATATTGGTAATTTGTATATTATATATGGACCTCTATATGTATCATCTATCTATCATCATCTATCTATCTATCTATCTATCTATCTATCTATCTATCTATCATCTATCTATCATCTATCTAATCTATCTATATCTATCATCTATCTATCATCTATCTATCTATCCATCTATCATCATCTATTTATTATCTATTTTATGTATGATATCTGGCTAGTTAGCTATTATCTAGTGATATAGCTGTCTAATTATCTATAATTCTTCCTCTTCACACCCACAGCCACACACTAACACAGCTATACTAATATATAGGTATACATACATAATTTTGTCTATGTGTATGTGAAGTGGCATAGAGCCTATTCTGGCCCAGCCTGCTAGGAATAAGCATGTGCTCTGGAAAATGACTGGGTAGATGAATTTTCAAAATTGTAATGGTATGGTCCAAGCCAATTTGAGCAAAGAGCACAAAACTTCAGACATACTAGCTCTCATAGTCTAAATGGAAGACCTCTTTAACTGTCTATAGCTCTTAAATAATTGCCAATAGTGTGACCAGCAGTGGCGCAGCAACTGTCCTGCAGGAAATCAAAGCTACACTATGTTCTGTATATCTCCAGAGGACTTGGAGTGTCTGGAGCAGAAAGATTAGGTGCTTATGCTCACGTTGCCATCTTACACATTTGTCGCATTACAGGCAGCTCTCTCTGCATGTTTAAGTGTGGTTCCTTCTCATGCCTTTTTCTTCCTGCTATACAGAGATTTAAAAGAAATACATTTTGGAGAGCAACATACGCCTCCTAAATTTTTTATATAGCTTTCATAAAATTATTTTAACATTCATGCTTTTTTATTAAATTTGAGAGTAACGTTCGGTTGCCTTAATTCTGCACATATTTTCATTGACTCCAAGTTGGTTATTTTATCTATACTCAGCTTGGATGGAAAGATATCCTTCTAGTTCTGGTGTTTCCTAATAGGCATGTTGATGGAACTGCACTGCAGATTGATGGATCCCAACATCCAACATGCTTTTCAAGTCCCTCACCTAGAGCAGGTTACTTTGCTCTTTTTTTCTTGGAGAAAATACTTTTCATAGTGTGTGTACTTCTTTACTAGCTGCCAATATTTTTTACACTTTTTTTTAAAGATTTTATTTATTTATTTATTTAGAGAGAGGGAGGAGGAGCAGAGAGAGAGGGAGAGAGAGAATCTCAAGCAGACACTGTGCTGAGTATGGAGCCCGATATGGGCCTTGATCTCATGACCCTGAGATCACAACTTGAACTGAAATCAAGAGTCAGGCGCTTAACCGACTGAGCCACCCAGGCGCCCTTTTTAGATGTTTCTATACGTGTAACCACTTATAATCAGTAACTCCAGTGTAATCCATTTATAAATCCTCACATAAGTGGTCAACTACTATTTGGCAAAGGAACCAAGAATACTCAATGGGGAAAGCTTAGCTTCTTCAATTAAGACTGTTGGGAAAACTGGATAACTACATGCAGAAGAATGAAGTTGGACCCTTATCTTACACCAAACACAAAAAAACTAACTCAAAAAGTATTAAAGACACATATGAGAACTGAAACCATAAAACTCCTAGAAGAAAACATAGGGAGAAACTCATTAACATTGGTCTTGGTGATGACTTTTTGGATGTGACACGAAAAGTACCATCAACAAAAGCAAAAATAAATAAGTTGAACTACAGCAAACTAAAAAAACTTCTGCATAGCAAAATAAGCAATCAACAACATTGTTGGTTTGTAACCTCCTCAGTAGCTTCCTGGGTCTAATCAGAAACTGGCCCCTGAACATGGAGGGCAGGGAGAGACCAAAGAAAGAGGGAGGCCAGTCCATGTTCATAGGTGGTGGCCATTTTAAGAAGCAAAAGGAACTTGCATACAAGGCTTGTCTGGGGCAACAGCAAGACAAATGGATCCTTGCACCTGCCCCCTACAAATCTTAAAAGTCATCTTTTCAATGTTGCCCCCCAACATTCCACCCCTTGTGGCCAGCTCTTACAATCTCACATACTCCCCTCTTCTGCCATGGGCCCTGAGTGGTCAGCACGGGTTTCACTAGCATGGAAGTGGCTCTTTTGATGGCTACCTGGCTGCACTGAAGGCAGCGCTACAGCCACAGATCAGGCACATGCAAAAGAAAACAGATTAGACCGCGATTCCCAAAATCAGTGACAACTTTTTCTATTTAGAGCTCCATGATCTGAACCCTAATATGCATATTGATCAAGTCCCCTAAACTGAGGGTCAGATCATTCAGGGTGTTTATGTGACTTAATAAAAAGGATTCATTCACAGATTCATCAGGTATGAACACAACACTTCAGGTGCCTCCTTGAGAGGGAATAATAATGTCTTTGGCTCTTAATTTTGGAAGACAGCTTTTCTCATGAGATACATTTTGGTGCTCTTTAAGGACAGGTTTTGTTGCTATTAGCTAAGGCTTGCTCAGTGAATTTAGTAAAGGCTTCTATGTGTGCTATCCCACCCTCCAGGCCAATCAAGGAGACAAAGATGGCTGCCAAATGATTGTAGGTGGAAAACAGTGTCCACCTGGCCTTGAAAAGAGGGAGGTTGGTGGTTTTAGGAGCCTGACCTGGTTTTACATACTGTACACATTAGCTGGGGGAGGCACCATTATCAGGCATAGATAGGCTGGGAATGGGATATGCCACACCAAGACCCCCATCTTTGCCCCCTCTTTCAATGGAGTGTGCTCCATTTCAGGTACAACACATTTTAACAGGTCCAGCTTGAAGTAGGACAATGGGATCCTAGTGGAGATTGAGTAGTTCCCCTTCACCCCGAGGTGTGAAATAACTCACCCATCTCAGCAAGACGTCCCATTGTAAATTCCAATGTGCTCTCAGTGGCATAATATGTCGATCCATAGTGAGAATAAGGGGAATGGCTGTTTCCCACGACTTCCACACTTTCACAGTATTGGGTGCCTTGGCAGGGGTCCCCTGTCTGGCATATGAGGGAATAGGACCTACAAGTTGATCATTCAAGTGTATTAAAGCTTGGGACAATACTTCAGTCTACCTGGCCAAAGTGGTTTTATGTGTTAATAATTTAATCCACTGCTTTAATTTTCCATTTTTCTTTTCTACCAACCCTTTTGCTTGTGGATTAATAGGGGAGATGAAACCACCATTCAATGTCATGTTCTTTTGCTCAGTCTTGCATGCCATGGCTTTTGAAATGTATTCCCTAAAGACTGTCTTGTCAATGAGGGTATCCATAGATTTTATTTCATTTTTTTAAGCACCTAATGGTGGCAGTCTGGTTTGCACACTAATAGGGAAAGTTTAAGTTAGGCCAGATGTAGTGTCCACACAAACTGAAGCATATTTAGAACCCTTATTCAGAGGGAGGGTGCCAATATAATCAATTTGCCAATCCCTCACTGGTTGGGAACTCAGGATTCTTTTGGTAGTAGCTTTGGGCACTGTTTAAAACACACAAGACATGCTGTTATGGCATTTACCAAGTCACTATTCTTCAGGGTCAACTGGCATCCTTGGCAATATGCCATCTTATTTAGGCATCATAGTAGCCGCTTCTTTCATGTACCTAATCTACTGTACTTACTGAAGGGTCAATACCCAAGTCTCATACCTAAGCTAAGGCATCTGCTTCCTGATTACCAGAGGCTGTCAGTGTCTTATGAGCTGGGATATGAGAAACATTGAGGTCTGGCTGCCTTAGGCTCTTTCAAATGGACCCCAATGTCTTTCCACATATCTTACCCCACAAGGGCTTATTCATGATCATCCACTCCCATTTTCTATTGACCAAGCCATAGATAGGGTTAATCCCTTTAAAATAGCCCAATTGTGAGTGCAAAGGATTAAGGGCTCATGAGTGATCAATCTCCAGCCAGACAGTTCTGAGCTCAGCCCACTGATTGCTGTGTGAAAGGCTTTAGCTGGAGAAGTTCCATATATACTGCCAGGGTATATATTGGGTTTCTGCCCCGTTCTAGAGCTTGGACCCCAATTCTAGGGGCATTCTTCCCTTATTATGTCTACCACAGTGTCTGGCCCATACCTTCTAAATTCATAGACACAACTCACTCAAATAGTGGCCCATGCTTAGGAGATGCCCAGAACTTTAATCTGCTTTACTAGTATTTTTGCCTCTCAAAGGCAGCTTTTTGCTCTGATCCCCAGTCCCACACATGACCTTTCTTTATCAGGCAGTACAAAGGATGGGGGCACTGTGCCAGGTAGGGATTAAAAGTCTTCCCAAATCCCCAAATCCCTACAGAGGTCTGCACCTCTTTCACATTCTTACAGGTTAGATGAGCTTGCACCTGATCAATCACAACTTTTGGGACAATATCCATCTTACCTGTCCAGATGACTCCCAAATCTTTACAGTGGTGCCTGGGCCTTGAATTTTTCACGGGTTTATTGCCCAGCTTCTCCCTCACAGATGTTCCACCAAAGCCTTCAGTTTGTCCTGCAACAGAGGCAAGTCTTCACTTGTTAACTTTATATTATCAATGTAATGGGCCCATTTTACTGATGTGGGAAAGAAGAACAAGGATAGGTCCTTAGCTGCCAACCCATGACATATTGTGGGGCTCTGCAAGTAGCCTTGAGGAAGCACTTGAAAGATTTATCACACATGAAGGCAAATTGATTAGTTATCATCTACCTGTACTTGTCAAAGTCGTTTCCATGAATATCTTTGAAGATTAAGCACTTTTGGAGGAACACATTTTTTTTGCTAAAGGATCAAAGTGAAACTATAATTGTCTGCAAATGACCAAAGACTTAAAAATGGCCACGATTGAAGATGTGGTGAGAGTTTGTTATAATGCAATTGACAAAGGAACTTGATTATTTCTGCGACATACATACATATATTTTAAAATTATGACTGACATTATAGCAGGACAAATGAAATGGAACAGGTCCAGCTCAAGGGTCAATTTGTGGTTATGTCTTCTCAATGACCTCTCCCAGCACTCACTAAAAAACAAAAGGATTAAAAACACAGCTTCTAACCATGCAAGTCTCTTTTGGACCACTTATATGCAATTGGTATTTAATTAGCTGTTGTAGCAGAGTGCATTACAATGAATTGACAAGGGCACTTCTATAGCAGTCTGTATTTTAAGAGGTCTCTCTCCCCCCTTCTTTTTCTTCAATCTCTGTGGACAGTGTTTTTGTTATATTCTGGGGTGTTTACATTTCAAAGACAAGGAAAGATTTACAACTTTAAAAGACAGAGAAAGAATGCAAGTTTTCTCCTATGAGTTTTAGGGTAATTACTATTTTAAAGTTTTCCTTTGTATGAGGGGTCAGAAGTCCTGGGGCATTTCAGCTGTTTCCTCATCAATTACAATACCCTCCTCTTCATTTTCATCACTTACTCAGAGGTTCCACCTCTTAGCACCCTTATCCAGTGTGTCACAAGTGCCTGGAACTTAAATCCAGGCATTCGACTCCTCCTAGTTTTACAAAACAGCACGTTAAAGGCTCTAATTCATTATCCTGCTCTCCCACCTTATCTGTCAGCCTCCAAACTGGCTGACTAGTGGACATCCACACATCCTTCTCTAACTTTAGCTTGTCTTCTAACTTCCTGACCTGAGCTTCAGCCTCCAGTTGGGCATTGGTGGCCAGCTGAACTGCCCACAGTAGAGGCCAACCCACTGCACATACCATGTGCTTCCCTCTCCTGCTGCAGTGTGCTATGTATGTGTAGTTCCTCCAACAAATGCATGAGACTGGCTCATGTTTGGGGAAGTGCCCCTGTACTTACATGGTGATCCACAAGCATCTAATGTGCCAGTCACCCCTCCCCACATAGAGGTCAATGGCCACCTTGGGATTTCCCCTGAGGATGCCTTATTCCCATTTCTTTGGTCTCCTGGCAAGCTCAGCAGCTGTTGGTTTGTAATCTCTTTGGGAGCTTCTGGTAGAATCTGAAACTGGATCCCTAATAGAGAGGGCAGGGAGAGAGAAAGAGGCAGCCACTCCGCTTTGGTTGGTGGCAGTTTTAAGAAGCAATGTCCACAATAGCCAAACTATGGAAAGAGCCAAGATGTCCATCAACAGATGAATGGATAAAGAAGATGTGATATATATATATATATATATATATATATATATACACACAATGGAATATCATGCAGCCATCAAAAAAATGAAATCTTGCCATTTGCAACGACGTGGATGGAACTAGAGGGTATTATGCTAAGCGAAATAAGTCAATCAGAGAAAGACATGTATCATATGATCTCACTGATATGAGGAATTCTTAATCTCAGCAAACAAACTGAGGGTTGCTGGAGTGGGATGGGGGTGGGAGGGATGGGGTGGCTGGGTGATAGACATTGGGGAGGGTATGTGCTATGGTAAGCGCTGTGAATTGTGTAAGACTGATGAATCACAGACCTGTACCTCTGAAACAAATAATACATTATATGTTAAAAAAAAAGAGAGAGAAGATAGTAGGAAGGGAAAAATGAAGGGGGAGCAATCGGGGAGGAGACGAACCATGAGAGACTATGGACTCTGAAAAACAAACTGAGTGTTCTAGAGGGGAGGGGGGTGGGAGGATGGGTTAGCCTGGTGATGGGTATTAAAGAGGGCATGTACTAAATGAAGCACTGGGTGTTATACGCAATGAATCATGGAACACTACATCAAAAACTAATGATGTAATGTATGGTGATTAACATAACATAATAAAATAAAAAAAAAGAAATACAATTGGCAATAGAAAAAAAAAAAAAGAAGCATAGGAGGTCTGTCTTGGGTGACAGCAAGACAAAAGAATGCACCTGCCCACCAAATCTTAAAAATTTATGAAGAGGCCTTAACTGGGTTCAGTCATGTGTACCATGCAAGTGTTCTCCACACATATCACTATCTCAAGGCTATGTCCTTGGAGCCATCTATGGGATCAGGAAAGGCAAGTGTAACCCATATTCCAAGGATAAGGGAGGGGGTGAGGAGCCTCCAAGTGCCTGGGTTCAGCTCACAGGTCAATCAGTGGCCACAATGATGAGGGAAAAAAAGGCAAGAGAAATGTAGCTTAAATTAATCTTCTTACAGCTTGCAGCCCACTGATAGATACCCAAAACATGCAGAACGTGACTTTCCTCAAGGAACTCATGGCTGCCTTAGTGCCTTAATGTTATGTTTTATTAAAGATTAAAAGTAACCTTATCTTTACAGCAGCTAGCCCCTCAAAGTCCTAAAAGACTTGCTTCCAAATTCCCTTAGAGACTTGCTATCCCTAACCCCCACTAATTAAAAAGTATATAATCAGTCACTCATCACAATCCAGTGTTGCTCTCTCTGCCCACAGGTCCTGTCCCCGTGCTATAATAAAAATCAACTTTTTGCACCAAAACATCTCAAGAATTCTTCCTTAGCCATTCTCTCATAAGCCCAAAACTTACAAAATTCATCAGCATCATTTTGATGACCCCCTCAACAAAAATAAAAAGACAACCTACAGGAGGCACCTGGGTGGCTCAATTGATTAAGCATCGGAGTCTTGATTTCGGCTCAGGTCATGATCTCAGGGTTGTGAGATTAAGCCCCATTCAGGCTCCACACTGGGTGTGGAGTCTGCTTAAGATTCTCTTCCTCTGCCCCTCCATTCTCTGTCTCTCTCTCTACCTCTCTTAAAAAAAAAAAAAAAGACAACCTACAGAATGGGAGAAAATAATTACAAATCACATAAGTGGTTAATAGCCAAAACATAAAAGGAACTCATACAACTCAGTAGCAAAACCCACACAATATAATTTAAATGGGCAAAGGACCTGAATAGACATTTTCCAAAGAATACAAATGGCCAACAAGTACATGAAAAGGTGCTCAGCATCACTAATTATCAGGGAAATGCAAATCAAAAGGACAAGATATCACCTCACATTTGTTAGAATGACTATCATCAAAAAGATAAGAGATAATAAGTACTAGTGAATATGTGGAGAAAAGGGAGCCTTCATACAACAGTGGTGGGAATGTAAATTGGTGCCTCCACTAAGGAAAACAGTATGGAGGTTCCTCAGAAAATTAAAAAAAGAACTCTCCAGCAATCCCAGCAATCCTGCTTCTAGGTATTTATCCAAAGGAATAGAAATTAGAATCTTGAGACATCTGCACTCCCATGTTCATTGAAACCTTATTCACAATAGCCAATGTATGGAAACAACCTGAATGTCCACTGATGGATGAATGGACAAAGAAAATTTTGTATATTCATACGATTCAGCCTGAAAAAAGAAGGGAATCCTGCTATTTATGACAACATGGATGGACCTGGAGAAGTTAGACACAGAAAGACAAGTACAGTATAATCTCATTTACATGTAGAATCTAAAATAGTCAAACTTATAGAAGCAGAGAGTAGAATGTTGGTACTGGGATGGGGTGGGGAGGGGAAAGAGGAAGTTGATGGTCAAAGGGTACAAAGTTCAATTATGCAAGGTTAATCAATTCTAGAAATCTACTATACAGAACAGTGCCCACAACTAACAGTACTGTATTGTATACTTAAAATTTACTGAGAGGATAGATCTTAATGTTAAGTGTTCTTACCACATGAAATAATAATAATAATAACAATAATGATGATAATAATAAAAAAGGGGGCTTTCTTGGGTGGCGATGAGAGTGGAGAGTGATCCCTGAAGGCCTGGAGCACACTGCAAGAGTACAAAGTGGTGGGGTGCTGCCTACTTACCCCCAAATGCTGCACTCCGCCCCTCTATTGCATGCCAATCTTTGCATCTCATATTATTGTCAACAAGTCCTGCTTCCGCAACTTTGTGTCTCAGCTGAAGAAGATGAAGTCTTCAGGGGAAATTGTCTACTGTGGCCAGGTATTCAAGAAGTCCCCCTTGTGGGTGAAGAACTTCCCCTGGCTGCGCTATGACTCCCCCAGGGGCACCCACACATGGACCCGCAGCACCCGGACCTGACCACTGCAGGCGCTGTCAGCCGGTGCTACCGAAACTTGGGTGTCCTCCACCACACCCAGGCGCACTGCATCCAGATCATGAAGGTGGAGGAGATTGCAGCCAGCAAGTGCCGCAGACCAGCAGTCAAAAGATTCCACGACTCCAAGATCAAGTTCCCATTGCCCCACTGAATCCTGCATTGTCAGCACGAGCCACGCTTCACCACCATGAGTCCCAACACCTTCTTTTAGATGTACAGCCTCCCTGTCCAAATAAACTCCTTGGGAAAAAAACAAAACAAAACAAAACAAAAAAACAGTAATAATAATAAAGGGGATGGGAGGAAATTTTAGGAGGAGTTAGATATGTCTATGGCCTTGATAGTGGTGATGACTTCACAGGTGTATACTTATATCCAAATTCATCAACTTGTATACATTAAATATATACAGCTTTTCACATGTCGATCATACCTCAATAAAGTGGTTTTTTAAAAAGTCTGCTGATTTAAATGTAAACCTCATAAAAAACACCTTCATAGAAACATCCAGAATTATATTTGACCAAATATGTGGGCATTATGGCAGCCAAGTTGACACAAAAAATTAACCACCAACATATATGTTATATTCTAAATTTTACTTTCTTCAAATACTTTTCTCTCAGTTCCTTGACATTTAGTTACACTTACCTTCTCTCTTCTTAAGCCACTCTCAGATATGGCTTCGTTCTTGACCTGTTAAGCAGATCTCCATCTACTTAATCCAAAATTAATTGAATATATGAATAATTAGATGGTTTTCATTCATATATGTAGTGTATAAATGATCACACATTAATAAGAGCATGGGGTAACAACTTTGCTTGGTTGAGAGAGAAATCAGAAAGGATTGCCAAACTTGTCCTATATTTTAATCCAATCAACCTTACTTCTTACAACCTTACTGAGCACTTCTTATGACCCCAGAAGCATGTGACACAGGAACAGAATTTGTAAAATGACTTAGCTATACATAGATAAATTGGCTGAATGTTACTCTTGTCAAACAATGTTCTTCCATCTAGTTTCTCTGAATGTAAGAACACCACCATTAGCCTCAGGGTTTTTCTTTGTCCTGGCTTACATGATCCCACCTGGTGAAAAGATGAACATTTGGGTCTAAGAACCTACCCAAAAACATTGACTCAAGAATTGCAATCAGCATCTTGATTTCAATTCTAGGTGTTTATAGTTTATTTTTATTAACCTGTCATATCTTCAGGCATGTGGGTATCCCTTATTTTGTAAAATGGGTTTAGGATTTCTAATCCAGAGAAAACGATCCTCTTTGTCCTACAAAGGATCACTTGAGGGCCTTCTTTGGTATGCAAATGCAGGGCACACATTTTCTAGGATTAGTGGATTAGTATATAACAAGGTCTTTTTTTTCCTCTCTTTTTTTGATGGTCAAAAAGTCGCAATGCCTATTTGGTATGCAGTAGATTTCTGTGGAGAAAGTGACAATTTAAATAAATTTATTTAAATAAGTTTAAATAAAGAGCCCTGGGTTTCCTAGGAAGAAAGAGTCAAATCCCAATCTAGATGATTAATTGTATGTGTCAACTTGGCTAAGCCATAGAACCCAGATAGTTGGTCAAACAATATTCTATTTCTGTGAAGGCATTTTTTTAGATGAGATTTGCACTTAAATCAATAAAGCAGATTACCCACCATAATATGTGTGGGCCTCGTCCAATTTGTTAAAGGCCTTCATAGAAAAAAAAGAGTGACAGAGGGCTGAGAGAGAGGGCATTTTGCCAGTAGACTGCTTTCAGACTTTCAGACTTGAGCTAACATCAGCTCCTCTGGCTCTCCAGCCAGCCAGCGTACCCTCAGACTGTGGACTAGCCAGCCTCTACAATTGTGCGACGCAACTCAGGGAACCTTTCAGACCTCTGAATTAAATAACATGTGGAAAGGGAATTTAAGCCGCAACTAATGAATCATTGAACACTACATCAAAAACTAATGATGTACTATAGGCTGGCTAATTGAACATAATAATAAAAAATAAAAAAAATTAAGTAAAAAGGAAGTTAATCTGGAGAACTGGGCTTTAGACAAAGATATAAGTTCGATTGAGAATAGGTTTGAAGCAATATAGAGCTATTATCCCTTTAGATCTAAGCCACTCTGAAATAAATGAGCCAGTATGAACAGCAGCTAAGTCAACATGAATTAAGAACCCTAGTGCCGGGCGCCTGGGTGGCTCAGATGGTTAAGCGTCTGCCTTCGGCTCAGGTCATCATGATCCTAGGGTCCTGGGATCGAGTCCCGCATTGGGCTCCCTGCTAGGCGGGGAGCCTGCTTCTCCTTCTGCCTCTGCCTCTCTCTCTCTCTGACTCTCATGAATAAATAAATAAAATATTAAAAAAAAAAAAAAAGAACCTTAGTGCCCTATCTGGGAGCACCTTCATAGCCTAGGGAGGGTCCAGGGCCTGTAAAAGTACTTCTACAGTATGGACCAGTTTCAGTTCAGTAACAATAAAATTGTAATAACAGACCAGTCAGAATCTGATCCTTATTCTATGCCTAATATCTTGGAAAGGCATGCCATTCTTTCAACTATGTAAAACTGTAAGAGTTATTGCATGATTTTTGAGAATGGGTATAAAAGAGAAATATGATGGGTTTCTGGCTAATAGTGTGTAATGAGGCTCAAATGGGCTACTGAAAACTTTTCTAAAGTTAAAAATATATATCAAATTCTATGTTAATAAATGAAAGAATTCTTACTACAAAAACTTTTTAAAAATCCTTGATTTAAATGTACTCATTTGACAAATATTCACAAATATTTACTGGGCTCTTACTCTGAAACATACACAATTTTAAGTGCTAGGGCATGCCCTTGTGGAACTTAAGGTTCAAGTGGGCAAAAGACAGACTGTAAAAATGAATAAATAAGTAAACAAATGCATACTGTAGAATGCTAGTGTTTGATAATTTCAATGGAAAAAAATAGAACAGTGAGGGGATAGTTTGTGCTAAAGAAGAGAAAAATGGAAATTACGGTCAGGTTACCTTTCACTGAGAAGATCTTAGACCAAATACTTGAACTAATTGATCATTCAGGTAGATATCTGAGGGAAGCATATTTCAGGAAGAAATGACAGTCAAAGCAAATGCTGAGGCAGGCGTATGTCTGACATATTCAAGGAATATGAAATAATTCAGTGTGGCTAGATTAGAGCAAGCAAGAAGATGAGGTCAGAGATCAGAAGGGAAAGAAGAGTGAATGCAGAACATTGGACTCCAGGTCCTGTTCAGCCCGAAAGTCATTGCAGTGGATGGAATTGAGTTTAATAGAGATGGTGAAGATTTTTTAATCACTCTGGATTTTCATGTATAGGCAGACCATGAGTAAACATAAGAAACCTCTCTCTATTCCTGATTATAAATAAGAAGAATGAATACGATTTCCCTGAGGGAGTTTAACTGTGAAATAAAAACATAATGAATCAAAGCAGATATAAACAGAATACTTCTCAAGGCCAAGGACATGTAACTGTGACTGGAGGTATCTCTGTGCTGGGGTGCTTAATGCCTACTATTTACTCCACTGGTGAGGGAGTGATGCCTGCCCTAGTTATGGGGATGGCTGAACACACAACCCCCTACACTGGACAGATGAGATCAACAAGAGTTTATGTCTCATATACTCACAGCCCAGGGTTAGAGGATGCCCATGCCATGCATGCTACACCCAAACACCCAAGGGTTGCACTTAGGAACAGAGTGAACCAGGGACTGTGAGAGGTAGGCTTGGTAGTATCAAGGAGATGAGATGACCCCCCGGTTCCCATGGAAGCATTTCATTGGCTTGAATAATTCTGTAAGTTGGCAAGGAACTGAAGCCTGCTATTCAGGAGATAAGCAGGAACTGGGCCTGGTCCTGTAATTAAGATTGGTGTTTAACTAGGGGCCCTGACCTATGGAAATAGGGTAGAAAGGGAAACTCATGTTTAGGCCAGTCCAGGCCCTCTTGTTTTTCCCCAGATGTTAAGGAACACATAATATTGGATCTTAATTTTAGTTCTTATACCAGATGGAGGGCTGGGGAGAGCGTGGGTCAGCAACGGAACACAGAATTGAAGGATCAGATATAAACATGGACAATATCTATCTTCGTTCTATCTGGATGATGAAGTGCTCTCCTAGTCCTTTGTACTTAGTAAGCCCTTGTCTGATTGTTAAGTACGTTAGATTATGCAAATGGTGAATCAGTTGATTGGACCCAATAAATCTCTGCTGATTACCTACTGCCTTTTGATTTAGGTTTTACATGATGAGAGGAAAGCCCACTTCATATTGTAGGCATACCTTGGAAATATTATGGGTTCAGTTCCAGAATACTGCAATGCAGTGAATATTGTAATAAAGTGAGTCAAATAAATTTGTTGGTTTTTCAGTGAATATAAAAATGATGTTTACACTGTACTGTAGTCTATTAAGTGTGCAGTAGCAGTATGTCTAAAAAAAAAATGTACAGACCTTCATTAAAAAATATTTTATTGCTAAAAAATGCTAACCATCATTTGAGTTTTCTGCCAGTCATAATCACTGATCACAGATCACCATAACAAATAAAATAATAATGAGAAAGTTTGAAATACTGCAAGAATTATCCAAATGTAACATAGAGACAGGAAGTGAGCAACTGCTGCTGGAAAAATGGCACCAATAGGTTTGCTGGATGCAAGGTTGGCACAAACCTTCAATTTGTGAAGTGCAATAAATGTAAATAAACATATCTGCCAAAGGAGATATGCCTGTACAAAGAACTTAATGGGATGTAGCAGGCCTTAAACACATAGCTAATAATTCAATGCCAGCGGTTATTGGCTGATTATAATATTAAGACCTAAATAAGAAACTAGACTTTTAGGTAAATACAGTACCTGAAAGGTGATAACAAAATCTCTTGGCTTTCTTATGTAAAAATGTATTTACTAAGCTTAAAAGCAAATAGCTTTCTTTCATTTGTGTCACACTATCTACTTACCACAGGTAGGAATCTGATAAGTTAGAATAGGGAACCCTAAGGCTTTAAAGTGGTTTTGGTTTTAAAAGACTACTAGCTATTTCTCTCCCTTTTACTCTAAAACTCAGCTGTTCATGGCTTGTGGTTCAGAGACTCTGCCTGTTTTTTAAAGAGTGATCCTCCTCCAACCATTAATTCAGCATGCAAACCCATATTTAGTAGCCACTATTTTCAAAGCACTATATTGGGGTCTTGGGGATACAATGACGGCTGAAATGTATCCTAAAGGAGAGCTCAGTTTAAGGGAAGGAAGGCCCGTCAATAATTTTGGAACATATTTTGATTTTTTAGTATTTATTATATAATTTTTAAATTATAAAAAAATAACAACCACTACTTAAAAATCAAGAAATACAGAAAGAGGTAAAAACCCTCAACTTCCCAGCACATACAGAAAAGCTTCTCCAAATATTTTGATTTTTTTTCTGCTTTGTTTTTCACTCTGAATAGGTTTGTGAAGGTTTTATTTAGTTTTGATCATTTTGTATACAACTTTATTGCTTTACTTTTGTTCTAATATTATAATGTAGAGATTTCTGATAATATTAAAATTCATTACATAGATCACTTTAAATAATGGTTTAATATTTCATTCAATAGGTATGTAACAGATTGCCTAGCCATCTCCTTATTTGGGGGATATTTAGCTTTAGCTTTTTTCCTTTATAAATAATATAATTAACATCTTGATGTATAAAATCCATTTTATATTTTAGACAATTTTCGTAGATTGATTCTCAGTGGTGGAATTCTTTGTTTAGTATATGTGCTGCCGAAGTGAGCACGTGGAAGTCTTTGTTTAAAATAAAAGAAAATAGTTAAAAATGTTGAATCTGAGGACTAGTCTGTCTTCTTTTGGAGATTACTTTCAAACTCTAAGTTTGTATTTTTGTTTGCTCTGTTACCCTAAGTAGAGGTAAGAGATGTATTAGATAAAATGTCAACACGTGTACAATGTGTGTATAGAGCAGAGAGAAGGAATTTATCCAGCCATGTTAAAACCTGAGCTCCTCATGCCCCTCCACACACATTTTAATGGCATGACTGGAAGCACTGACTCAGTGCCAACTCTGTGCTGTTCATTTCTGGGTGCAGGGTAAACAGTGGAGGCAATGCCTCAGAATTCAGTCACCTTATAATCTGTCTTTGGTTTGAAGGAGTGGTATGTCTGTGTCTCTTCCAGAAGCAATTGTAACAGCACAGCGGTTTAAAAATGTTTTAATTAAATAAAAACTTATATTAAAGATCCTATCCCCAATGGTACCAAGATTTGTCACACATGCTTAGAAAAGATCAACTGTCTTTGATATTTCAATGCTACTTCTTTCTCAAGGTGGTGGTAGAGATGGGTCCATGCTCATGTAAAGATCCTGGCACATTCTAATCACCCAGTAAGGCTTTGCTCCCTTCTCTCTTCCTTTTAAGAAGACCTTGCATCCTTGGCCTAACTGGGTCCAAGTGGGTGGTGACTGAATTATCTTTTTCTTTCATTTCCAGTACTAACACCATTTGCTCTTCTTTCTACATGACAGTCTTTGGAATAATTAAATTGAAAGCAGAAAGGATAGTGAGAAGTATGGGATGAAAAGAGATTTTTGTGAAGTGAGGATATATAATCTTCCACATGCGCAATTCCTTTTCTGCCCTTAGTGAATAGAATAAATGGGATTGGAGTCACTATGGTCCTGGGGGTGAAACAGTTACAATGAGGTCTTCCTGGTGCTTCAGTAATAACCCACCTTGGATAGAATGATCTCTCATTCATAGAATTTGGTGGTTCTGAGTAATTATTTCTGAAGATATTTTGAAGGCCTTGAATGAAATATATTTACAGAGAACAGAGCAAAATAATTATGTTTATTTATTTAATCAGATCCAATCTATGAGTCTCTGGAAACTACCCATAATTGGGTCCTTTTTTCTCATTCTCATACTCCCAAGTTTTAGGTCCATCCACTCTTAAGAGGGAGAGGTCATCTACCATAAAGATAAGGTGTTTTAAACCTTGAACACCTCCCCTCTCCATTTATATGTATCTGTTTTATCCAGCACTTTCTTTCTTGAGATGTGCACCAGAAAGAAAATAGGAGAAGGTATCATACCTTGATATAGATACTCTGCTCTAAGAAACACCTCACAAAGAACCAGTAAAAAGGCAGTGCTCAGGACCAGATCTTCCTTGAGACAGTAATCCTCATTACGTCTTCTGCTTGGTGCTGGAGGATTCTTTTACTATCAGTCTCTCCCCAGTAAGCATCCCTGAAGGATTTTTTTCTTTCTAACAATCATTACCCAGTGAGCTGTTTCCCCTGAGGGATGGAGCTAGGATCTGGGCAGACCCTGTTGGTGAATGTCACCACCAAACAATCATCAAAAGCTACACACTGCTGGCGTCCCTGAGACAACCCTAATACCTCTGGGCCTCAGTTTCTTCAGATGGAACTTGAAGTTGATGATATCTACATTGAAAGGTTTTTATAAGAATTAGGGACACTAAGTACAATGCACTTCAAATGGTATCAGACATATATTAAAGGAAAAGGGCTTTCCTGATATCCCATAAATTACAATATATAGGAACTACACAATTTGGAACACTGGTACAAAACAGTAATGCTCTTACTGCATCCAAATCAGATTTCATAGCCCATTATTTTTAATCTTATGGTTAAAAATGGATCACCTTGTTGGGGTGCCTGGGTGGCTCAGTCAGTTAAGTGTCCGACTCTTGGTTTCAGCTCAGGTCATGATTGCAGGGTCATGAGATTCAGCCTTGAGTGGGCTCTGCACTCAGCTGGGAGTCTGCTCTCCTTCTGCTCTTCCCCCCGATCATGCATGCAGTAAATAAATAAATAAATAAATAAATAAATAAATAAATAGATATATAAATAAATAAATAAACAAACCTTTAAAAAATGGATCACCTTGCTAGAACCCTCTTTTTTAGCTGATATTTAACTAAAAGAAGTTTGTGTAGAATAGAAAACAAAATAGACATTTTACACATGTGTTGGAAAGGAGGGACAGGAAAGCATCCTTCAAACTGAGAAGGCACTTTGAGACCAAAAAAAAAAAAAAAAAAAAGAAGCAGGAGACTTCATACAGTTTACGGAGAATTTTATTCATGTAACTTACTGACAGGGGGATCAGGTGGATTTCACGCCATTCTTCCACGATGACCGTACATCCGAATACTGGGAGGTGACTTGCATCATTATGCCACAGCAGCAATATAAACATCAACATGAGATTATTATGCATATAAGACAAAAGAAAATACTTAGAACTAGAGTTGCCTCAGTGACCTGGTTAAGAGATGAGCTAAGTAGTGAAGGCATCAGCAAAAGAGATCTTTTCTACATGATTAATAAGCTTCTGCATATGAGGCATTAAGTTCAGCATTCTGCAGGTGCAGCAGTGGAGCTATTGTGAATTTCAGTATAGATGGCGGCCCATGACAGCACTAGGTTGAGCCCTCATCCTTTGTAGAACCGTTATTTTGGAACTCTCATGTACAGGTATACAAACATCTGTCCACTGCTGTAAGTGGGGTGTTAAAGTCCCTTACTATTGTTGTATTATTATCAATGAATTTATTTATGTTTGTTATTAATTGATTTATATATTTGAGTACTCCAAAGTTGGGGGAATACATATTTATAATTGTTAGATCTTCTTGTTGGAGAGACCCCTTAATTATGATATAATGCCCTTCTTCATCTCTTGTTACGGTCTGTGGTTTAAAATCTAGTTTGTCTGATATAAGTATGGCTACTTCAGCTTTCTTTTAACATCCATTAACATGATAAATGGTTCTGTATCCCCTTACTTTCAATCTGCAGGTGACTTTAGATCTAAAATGAGTCTTTTGTAGGCAGCATATATATGGGTCTTTTTTTTTTTTCTTTTTTTTTTCTCCATTGTAATACTCTGTCTTTGGCTGGAGCATTTAGTCCATTTACATTCAAAGTGATTATTGATAGATATGAATTTAGTGCCATTGTAGTACCTGTAAAGTTGGTGTTTCTGGAGATTTTCACCATTTTTTTCTAATCTTTGTTGCTTTTGGTCTTTCCTTCCCACTCAAAGAGTCCTGTAATATTTCTGGTTTAGTGGTCATGACTCCTTTAGTTTTTGTTTGTCTGGGAAACTCTATCTCTCCTTCTATTCTGAATGACAAACCTTCTGGATAAAGTATTCTTGGCTGCATTTTTTTCCCATTCAGCACACTGAATTTATCATGCCACTTTCTTCTGGCCTGTCAAGTTTCTGTAGAAAGCTCTGCTGCGAACCTTGTTTGTCTTCCCTTGTAGGCTAAAGACTTTTTTTCCCTTGCTGCTTTCAGGATTCTTTTCTTGTCTGTATATTTTGCAAATTTGACTACAATATGTCTTGGTGTTTGCAGACTTTTGTTGATTTTGATGGGAATTCTCTGTGACTCTTGGATTTCAATGTCTGTTTCCTTCCACAGATTAGGGAAGTTTTCAGCTATAATTTGCTCAAATAAATCTTCTGCCCCTTTTTCCCTCTCTTCCTCTTCTGGGACTCCTATAATACAAATGTTATTATATCAAGGCTAAGGTCTAAGCCAAATACTTGCCATCAGATTTGCCTACGGTACCTATAGATTTGGATTACTTCATCTTTTTTTGAGATCTCCAAAATATCTTGAGGTTCCTGAGCCTGTTACAAAGTGACCTTCAGCACTTGATTGTGAAGTCCCCCAGGAATGCTATAAAAAAGGTACCAGGTCAATTTTTCCAAGGGGCTTCATTGGCTGCATGAAGTCAACCTTAGTTCCTTAATGCTGTCTGGTCATATCTGAGTCTATGTATGTCTTTCTCAAATATGACATTCCAATCAAAGCCTTGGTAATATAACCAGCATTTCCCATAGTGTCCTGTTATAGGGAGAACAGATTCTTGTTGAACTTATGCAATAACTGTAATTGCCATCAAAAAAGAATACTCACTGAGAGTTTCTGAATTCTGGAGGGATCAGGTAGGGAGAAAATGATAAATGTTTTTGTTTTTTAATCTGGTAGAGCAAATATAAGAGTTAGCAATGTTTTAAACAGGAGTCAGAAAAATTATAATTATCTTTTTTGATTCATTCAGTCCCATGTTACCAATTCTTGTTCTGTTTGAATGAAGTTTTTCCTTTAATTCTGGAAATTCTTACTCAGCTTAGTTTTGTGATCTTAAGGGTATGAGAAATGTTTGTTCATCAAAAGTCCTCCCCATAAATCTCTTTGAAGATAAAACACATTTGTAAGAACATCAGGACAATAGCTGTAAACAAGACTTAAAAATGACCATGGTTAAAGATATGATGAGAGTTCAGTATCAATAATTAGAATTACATGTAATGAAGTTATACCAAGACATATGAAACTTTAGGAATTTCATTAATTTCTAGAATAGTTGTAACATTCACTCATGCAATATAACCTAAAAAGGTTTACCCTCCCTTTTCTGGCAATGTTTCCAATATAGCTTAACATATCAAATAAACAAGCCTAATTAGGCAAAAAGTCTTCATTTAGAATTTGAATTTTGGGACTTTTGTTAAAAATATCAGAAGGTTTTAGAGCATATGCTTAAATAGGATTATAGGTCATTATAAAACTTAAAACTTAATTATCTGTTTAACCAAGGTGACAATAAGAAATTCTAAAGGCAAATACAGAAGTTTACATAGTTGTCAGCAAAACTTGGCTCTTTTAATATTGAGAAGATTTAGCTTTCCTAAGTAATGAAAGACCCAATAAAGACAAAACATAAGAAACTGTTTTTTTCTGGGCAGATAAAGAAACACTTTTGTTTACAATTTTCTTATCAAGAGCAGACCAACAATAAAACAGGAAGCAAAAAACAAAAAAAACTTTGTCATCTTAACAAAGAGAAAAAACAAATTTCAATCTTATGCCATTATACTTCTGATATTAAAACTCATTCATTCCAATCTTAGTCATTCCTGATTATGCATAAAAATTCTTTTCCAAAGAGTCTCTTCTCATAAACTTTCTTTAACTTTCTTTTTCATTCAGATTCTGTTCTGTTTTCCCTCTCCAAACAAGCAATCTCATTTTAGGACAAATTTACTTTTTTTTCCCTCAACAAAAATATATTCCCATTCCTCATACATTTCTTACCAAAAACACATACCTTACTTTCCTTGCATACAGAGTTGTTTCTCTTATTGTTTCCAGTAGTCTTAATGACATTTATTATAATCTTCATGTTTAGAAAACTCACATTTGATCGCTTCTCGGCCTTTTGGCTAAGATCAAGTGTAGAAAACTCACATTTGAGTGAAAACTAAATAGTAAGCAAGTGTGAACTTTCCACTTCGCCAGAATTCTTTGGATTGGCAAATTTATGAATACATTTCATAATCTCTAGAAATGTGTTTTTCCATGGTACCACCTTTCAATAAAGCATAAAACATGTTTACTAACAGACTCAAATTTACTTTATCTGTAATCAGACAAAAGTAGATAAATGTATGTTTAGTAATCAATATTTCAGTATTTTATCTTACTTGGAAAAGACAGGTATCCAATGAATTCAACCAAATTTATCATTTAACCTAGCCAAACTTTGAAGATTTAGGTTACCAGAGATTTTGAAAGCTATTTAGAAATTTATCTACAAACCATTTTATCTATTCAACCTACTTGTTCCTATTCCTTACTCATGAAAACTTCATGAGACAGAAAAATCAACTATCATGTTAAATCATTTTTGTGGACAAATTGCAACAGATACAACATGAATTTAATAAATTCAGGTAAAATATAAGTTGATTATCTGTATTGTATTTGATGTTTATAACTCTAAAAAGCATGCCTATTTTAATTCAACCAACAAACTTAAACTAGCTTTAATACTGAATATTTTTCACATGATCACATGAACATGAAAAACATTTGACTTAATCTCTGTTTTTCTTTGTTTTGTTTTGTTTTTAGTTTTAGAATGCTCAGTTCTTACAAGTGCTTGCCTTTTAACCACTGAAATAGAGCTCTTTTACAAATTAATTATAACAATATCATCCAGAGGGAGAAAATATCACATACAGACAGACACAATAAAATAAAAAAACTTTACAGTGAAGATTTGTATTTATCCTTGATAAGTAATCTCATGGAAGCTGTGACTAGATTTTGAGGTACTTTCCTTAAAAGACTTCTTTTTCCCTTTTTTAAAAGTTTCAGTCTTAGGAATGGGAATGATCTAGATAAGAGTTCCCAGAAATGTTGAAAAGCCTTGGCTTGTTTCTGGGGCCTTTTTTCTAGTTTTTGCAAAAATTTGCAAGATAAGGACAGTTGCTTTCAATCCTTCAACGAATTGGGTTTCAACCCAAATGACATTATAGGTTGATCTACTCATCTGGCTCCATTTTATCCTGTCAGTGTTTTTAGAGGCTTCCAAGTACCAATCAAAGTATGCATCCCACTCAGGTTGTTTAGTCTACTAGCTGATTTCTCAAGTTGGGTGTACATATACACTTACTAGATATTTTTTAAAAGAACCTCATTTAGGCCATTCAAGTGTTAAAATCATCCTTGGTGTAATCTTAAAATTTTTTGACTTCCTTCATCCAGGGATTTCTAGGCCCTACTTGAACAGAAGCATTCAGTCTGCCAGTGCATTTACCAAAGTGGGCTTTCTCTTTCTCTCTTTTTTTCAAAGGGGGCTATCTCTTAAAATACTTCCCCAGACAGTTCCTTTTTTCCTGCTGCTTGAGATAGGGACAGAACCCTAAAGCTGATTTGTAGGGTAATTGCCACTCACCTCTCTGAAGGGACTCTCTGATTAAAATGTCTGGAGTGGCCACTGAGCCTGTTCAGTCAGTCGAGGCGCACAGACCCGGCAAGGTGCCAGGAGGGATTCTCCTATGCACCCCTCCCATAGGTTCTCCAGCAACATAGATGAGCTGGATCAGGTGAGCTGCTGCTGCCCACTGCATCACCTGCTAGGAGCTGGGGGAAGTTAAAGGGGTCAGGCCAGAGGTCCCATCTGAATCTCCAAATTTGTAACTGAACTCAAAAGATTCATTGCATTAAATTGAACATTACCCAAGGGAGTGTTGAAAGCAAAGAACTTTCTACTACTTGTAACAAGCAAAGAGACATGGAGATAGCTCTCAAAGTGCTGTCTCTTATGATTCCATTTCTCTGGTGTCTTGTAATGCACAGAACAATGGCCGAACTACTGTCAATATAGTTTGTTCACTTTCCCTCCTCCATTTCCTTTTCCCCACCATTTCTGGTAGGATATCTAAAATTACCTTGGGCATTTTGGGGGCATCCTTGTAGTAATGCGCTGGTCTAAAGTGCTCAAAAAACCTGGCCAAAGTCTTCCCACATGGAGGTGGCTGGCCAGCTTGGGATTTCCCCCATGGACAATGGGCTTTCCCCGGGCAGGACCCCTTCACCCACGCTTGTTTTGTTTTTCCATCTCCTGGCTGGCTTCTCAACTGTGAGAAGATGGAGGAGGGGCAGTAGAGTCTCCTCCAAACCGATAGGGCACTTGGAGACCAAAACACAAAGCAGGACACTCCATACACTTTACACAGAGTTCTATTCAGAGTAACTTACTGATGGGGGAATCTGGTGGTCAACAATCCAGACAGTGACACAGCTATTCCCCACAGAGTCCAAACATTTGTCTACGGATTTTATAAAGTGAGGAGATATGCAGAGGTCAAAGAATCTGCAGGCACTTACTTGATTGCTAACACTTAGCAGACTTTGTGGGGCTATTTGGGCAAAGGAGTAGGGGGGAAACAAAATTATCTCTATTGGTTATCTAAACAACTTTAAGGAAGACCAGAATAAGCCTCCCTGCCTTTCGGTCAGGGCACACATTAACCTCCAATGGGCCTGGAACCTGTAGCACCAAGGGAGGTCATCCCATGAGCATGAACAAGATGGACGGCCAAATATGGAGTCAGTATTGTCAGTACTTGCACACTGACAAAACCAGACATAGGATCTCTTCCCATTCCTCCAGGCTGTCTTTGCTCCAACAACACTAAACTATTACCATAAACTAGTATGTTATGACATAATGTCCTCACCTTTTCTCATAGTTAATTTTTCATTGACCTCATTATTCCTGCCTCCAGGAAGTCTTCCTTGCCCTGCTAGGGGTAGCCTCTGACCTCCATGCCTAAATCTTTCCTAGACCTGTGCACAGTGTCTCATGATACACAGGTAGCACTCACTTTGCACATCTTCATGGTATCTCCCTCACCAGACTGTAAGCATCTCAAAGGGAATGACTATTTTCAACTGTGATCTCAGTGTCTTACATGTCATAGGTACTAATGAATGTGCATAGAATTAATGGGGGGAAATCATGTGACAATTAAGAAATGGGTATAACCTTTCTATTCTCTGAAAAAGACAAAGCAGTAGAACTTGGATTAAAAGAAAAGAAACCTGTGATATTCCTAATCCTATGGCTGAAATGCTCAGTAACTAGATTTATTTTTATTTATTTATTTATTTATTTTTAATCAACATATAATGTATTATTTGTTTCAGGGGTACAGGTCATCAGTCTTACACAATTCACAGCACTCACCATAGTACTTACCCTCCCCAATGTCCATCACCCTGCTACCCCATCCCTCCCACCCCCCACCACTCCAGCAACCCTCAGTTTGTTTCCTGAGATTAAGAGTCTCTTATGGTTTGTCTCCCTCTCTGGTTTCATCTTGTTTCATTTTTCCCTCCCTTCCCCTATAATCCTCTGTCTTGTTTCTCAAATTCCTCATATTAGTGAGATCATATGATACTTGTCTTTCTCTGATTGACTTACTTCGCTTAGCATAATACCTTCTAGTTCTATCCACGTCGTTGCAAATGGCAAGATTTCATTTTTTGATGGCTGCATAATATTCCATTACATCACATCTTCTTTATCCATTCATCTGTTGATGGACATCTAGGCTCTTTCCATAGTTTGACTATTGTGGACATTGCCGCTATAAACATTGGGATGCATGTGCCCCTTCGGATCACTACATTTGTATCTTTGGGGTAAATACCCAGTAGTGCAATTGCTGGGTCGTAAGGTAGCTCTATTTTCAACTTTTTGAGGAACCTCCATGCTCGGTAACTAGATTTAAACATTCCCTTGTGGTAGTTAGTTGATGCTGTATGACATTTTGAGAAATCCCTTTTCATCAAAATCACTCTATTACAAAAATATGCTTTGGAATCCATAGAATAATGCATAATTTTAGTGGACCAAGAATTGGTTAACACCAATGTCATAACCTCAGGATTGTCTCATAGAACTTGTATTTCATAGGATTAGGACTTGTATTTCACAGGTAGATACTATATAATTTCTCAGTAGAAATAAGACTGGGTGTATAAATCAGCTATTAGAATGTGTGACTAAGAGCTCAGACAATACTGAGTTCAAGTTCCACTCCTGCCACTTACTGGATAGATGACCTTGGGCAAAATGCTTAGTCTTATTTACTATATAAAAGGAGGACAACTGAGTCTTAATCTTTTGAATCCTTTATCTTTTTAAATCCTAATTTTTTAATCTACAAAATAGGGGTAAGGTGGCATTTATCATACAGAAGTGTCATAAGAATTAATATGATAGTAAGTATAAAGGACCTGGAACTTAGTAAAGCAACTCAACTTTAGCTATTTAATTCGTTACACAGTGTGATATCTGGACATGATGGCTTAGCCTCACTACACCACACCAATGACAGTTCCTAAAGTTTTTCTGTAATTATATCCTTTGGGTCTTGAAGGCTTTCCCCAACTCCTGGTTTTTAGTGATGATACAACTGCCCTTGGGGATCTGAAAAACCTTGAGCTTGTGTTGTCATACATTCTTATTTTAGGATAGTTCAAGGTCCCTGGAGCACTGTTGTGTGAGAAGAGAATAGGAGGTAACTGGAAAAGAGAATTTTATGTAATAATTGGATTGGATTAGAAATTGTTTCACTGACTGCATATGTATGTGAGGGAAGAATAACATTCGCAGCAACTTGTTGCCAACATAGCAAATACATATATAAATATATTTATATATACTTATACATAATAAATGCACACACTTACCAAGGTTCATCAGTCAGTTATGTCAAGGTAGCTTATTGGGCTACAGTAATATACTGGAAACGTACTACTTCTGAGTGGGGAATAAGGAGAAGCAAGAAAAGAGAAACAATGGCTTATGGTAAAGAAGTCCTACAGCTGGGAGGCGGCCAGAACTTCCGTCTGCTGTGCCATTCCATCACAGGACCACAGCTCCAAGGTTGTGCAACACCTTTAGTAAACACTTCCTGAAGCAGAGACAAGAATGAACCTGGGAGTTTCATTCTGTCTCACTTGAGAGGAGGCAGGGACAGACCAGACCAAGCCCTGCTCTCGGAGCGAGAACGGCAGGCGCTGCTGCGGCCCTAGGCTCCCCCAACATGTTGCAAGGGCTTCTTCTGACCGCCACTTTCCTCCTTTCACCAGTTCCAGGTCGGTGTCTAATTCCTTTTCAGGTTCTGGTAAATATGCCAGTGAACTGCTTACTTTTCATCTTCTCTCAATAGGGTTTGTGTGTGTGTGTGTGTGTGTGTGTGTGTGTGTGTGTGTGTGTGTGTGTGTTTTAACCAATTTTACTAACCAGTTGGACTGGTTTTAATTTGTTGCTTTGAGGGGGCTGCGACTGATGTAAACTCTCAATGTAAAGGAGAGGCAAGGAGACCTCTTGAATCGATAGGTCTGATCCGAGACTACATAGAAATCAAAGGGAAAACTTCATACAGCTTAATTTAAATAGTGAATATGATCTTAGAGTTAAAAATTGAAATTCGTCAAGTCCCACCTTATCGTTTTTAGAGCAGTAAAGATGCAGCGGATTTGACCAGCTACCGCTGTGCAGAAGGCTTTCGAAAGTATCTGCTATTATTATCCGGACCAGTTTGGCTGGTCCTATTCCTTTTGAGTGCACATTTTTACGTTTAGTCCTTCCATAACTGGTGATAATAAATATGTCTAATTAGAAATAAATAGTTGACCGATTCGATACTTATAAAGCATTGTGCTATTACTTGATTAAAACAATTTTGCTGCTAAGCTTAAACTGATAATTCACTTCCATTTTGAATTTAAGAATTCAAAAGTAGAGGAATTTTACTTCCCAATAATAAATCACTTCTAGCATGTCTCTCCATTTCTGAGAAATTCACCAATTAGATTTTAGTTAAGTTCGATTGGGTAACACATTTCCTTAGCTTATTTCTATTTCTAGAGCTTATTTAAGTCACCACATTAGCTTCAGTGCCTGGGAATCCTTCCCTAGCAAACCTTTTCTTGGGTTTTAGAATGCTTGCCAGCACCTAGTAACGGGAACAGATTATCAACAAGAAGTATAAGGTTAGGGAGGGAAAGATTCTCCTCCCCGTTGCACTCACTCAGCACTCTGTCACTAAAAGTGATATTCCCCACCCCTGGTTTCTGATTTGTTTTCCAGACTTGTGAAGTTTTAGTTAATATCATTAAATATAGAACTGTACTAGGCATTTACATTATTGACTCAAAATTTCTACTTTGTGAGTCAAACTTAATAGAAATCTTTTTTCCCTACATTCTCCAAAAGTGCTATCCCTAAAAATTCTTTGGGATCCTTTATTTAGTTGAAACATAGGAATTGCTTGGGAACTAGCTTTATCCAACAGCATAAAGATCAAGCAGGATCTATTAGCAGAATCACATAGCTAACCCTGGAGTCCACCCACATGACAGCCTTTTCAGTAAAATAGGGCATATGATGGGGCGCCTGGGTGGCTCAGTCAGTTAAGCGTTTGCCTTTGGCTCAGGTCATGATCCCAGGGGCCTGGGATCGAGCCCCGCATTGGGCTCCCTGCTTGGTGGGGAGTCTGCTTCTTCCTCTCCCACTCTCCCTGCTGTGCTCTCAAGAGCTCTCTCTCTGTCAAATAAGTAAATAATATCTTTAAAAAAATTGGGCATATAAGGTAATTGTTCCCCTGTCTTTGCATTCACAACATGGCACCAAGAGACAACGTCCTTAGAATTATGCCTCAAACTGTAGATCTTCAAGTACTCGGTGGCGGGGAGAGAGCTTCTGCAGTGTCTTTTGTGAGAACAGGGGGACATATAGACAGTTGTCCCTTATCTTCCATCTTGAACAGAGAGCCACCTCCTCTCTTTACATTCCATCTTGCATTTTCAAGACTGTCTCCTTGGTATTATTCCCACTGATATTATTACCACATGGATTTATTTCCCAGCCAGAATGTAAAAAATAAAGCGATTTGCATTTTCCCATCTCTTCCTTTTTGTTTATCTGCCCCCATCATCCAAAGGAAAAAAATATGCACCTCCGACCATGACTTGTGCTCAGTTTCCATATACATGAAATGAAAGAATGAAACATAATTAGGTCAGCTGTTTGTTTGCCCTTCACCATCCCCTGAGAGAAATAACTTATAGGATTTCATCATAGCAAAAAAAAAAAAAAAACCCAAATATTTAAAAGGATGTGACAGTTGTTTGGGGGTGAGGATGTAAGTGCAATGACAAAAGAGAAAGGTCTTCAATATATTCCAGCAGGATATCTAGGGGATACAGTACTTTTTGAAATTATTTTGTTTCAAATTAGCAATGCTTTCTTGTCTTCATAAAGTGACTAGAAAACCCTCAGAAGTATTTATAATTTAATCTTAATAGCCAAAATGATAGACTTAATCAGGTTGTATTTTCCCTTGATATTTGTACTCACTTTTACTACACTAAATTTAAAATCACCAGATAGTTTGAGGGGGTACAGCGAAGCCCAGATCTGAAGTCAATTTTGAATAAACTCTGATCCAGGTCTTAAAGTCATGTGTCTAGTTTGGAAAGACATTCTTTAAACAGTTTGGAACAGATTTGAACAAAAATGAAAATGCCAATATTATTTATTATGGGCTAAATTCCAAGAATGCTCCAAACTCATTAAAGAATAAAGGAGCAACCCAGACCAGTGCCTGTTATGTTAATCTTGTCAATGAGTTTTAACTTTTCTAAAACTAATAAGCAGTAAAATAATTAGCTAACCCAATCCAAAATAATAGTTTTATTTTTCTTCATCTAAGTTTTGCTTGTCAGAAGTAAACCACCATGTGAGTTCTGTGGGAGAGAGAAAGCAAGTATTAAAATGATTTAATAGAAACATATTGTGTTACATCTCAGATTTGTATAATCCCTGGATGGCAGTTAGTTGTGTTTATTCCACAGGCTTCAAAATAATTAACCTGATGTTATTCAGCTGGGAGGAGGCTGAGTCATTTCCATCAAATTTAAGGATGAATGAGCCAAACAATATTTGGGTCTGTCGCATTTCTCTAACTGCTGTCTAACTTGTTCTAATTCAAGTCTCTTTCAGAGGCCTTCTTGGTTTCATAAAAATAAGAGCCATTAAAAGAAATTCTATCTGTTTCTTTTAGAGAATGTACTCTGTTGCAAGAGTTTGGGAAGAGCTGAAAATCTGTTGATTTCAAACCAAAGAAAATGACAGGTTGCTGGAGGCTTTTTAAAAAATACTCTCGTTCATTTGTTGATTTGTTTTGTTTGTCATTTGGAAGTGCTCAGCTATCAAAGAGTTGGGAATAAATTTCTCCACTAATTTATGTATTTGACTCCATATTTAAGTCAATTGGTAATTTCTGATTTCAAGAAGCATTGATTTAGATATTAACTAGAATCATGGAGATGAGTGTGTATAATAAGAAAACTTGCAGTGGTTGGATTGGCCTGTTTCCCTCTCCACTTCTGAATGGGAAATGTGTGTGGGGTATCATTTTTTGCTTTTATAAAAGAATCAGCTATAATTAGTTATTATTTTATGACCCCAGGGCAACTTGGACTAATATTTACTCTCAGAATAATGTGTGTATTGGATGAAACCATTTTTCATGCAGCATTTTTAGAAGAGTTACTATGGTTGCAACATTGGTGAATATACAGCTTCACGAACTCCGTATTAGTGGGACTAATTGCATTGATTGGACACAATCCACTAGACAGCATGTGGTTGCCTTATGGTATGCTTGTTTGGTATTATGGGTTTACAAGAAGCTCCAGGGAATTGTGTCAATACCATCAGTTCATTTCTGGCAAGAGTAATTTTCTTACTTCATGGCATCTTATTATTTTGAAATAATTACGATAATTATGAAAATTTTAACTCAATGTTAAGAAAATCATTGTAATGTTCCTTTAGGTTTTTGAATTTGTTATAATTTTTTATAAAGTAATGTTATTGTTTTCCTTTACCAAAAATTAATTAAATAGAAATAAAAATGCCCAGTGGATTATCTCTCTAACAGCAAGAAGTCATTGAGGTACCTTATGCTTGAAGTCTTGACTATGTAATGAGACTTATTTTATCATAACCAATTAAAACTTTATCCAAATGATCATCACCTTTTCAAAGAGATTATGGGGAATTCTGTATTTATTTTCATAAAATCATAGACTACTTGAACTGTCCTTAAAGATCATTTAATCTGCCCTGTCTGTTCCAACAATTAAAAAATTAGAAGCAAACCCAAAGTTCAAGTATTCTAGGGTTGAATCCATGGTTTTAAGGGGTTTTGAAGAGTAAATCTTGAGGCACATGCACCCCAGTCTTTATAGCAGCAATGTCCACTGTAGCCAAAATATGGAAAGAGCCCAGATGTCCATCAACAGAGGAAAGGATAAGGAGAATGTGGTATATATACACAATGGAATATTACTCAGACATCAAAAAAAATGAAATGTTGCCATTTGCAACAACGTGGATGGAACTAGAGGGTATTATGCTAAGTGAAATAAGTCAATCAGAGAAAGACAAATATCATATGATTTCACTCATATGTGGAATTTAAGAAACAAAACATGAACGTAGGGGAAGGAAAGGAAAAATAAGACTAAAACAGAGAGAGAGACAAACCATAAAAGAATTATTTATTTATTTATTTATTTATTTATTTATTTATTTATTTAAGAGAGCACAAGCCAGGGGAGTGGCAGGCAGAGGGAGAAGCGGGCTCCCCATGGAGCAGGGAACCCAATGCAGGACTCAATCCCAGGACCCTAGGATCATGACCTGAGCCAAATGCAGATGCTTAACCAGTGGAGCTACCAGGTGTCCCAACCGTAAAAGACTCTTACTATAGGAAACAAACTGAGGGGTGCTGGAGGGGAGGTGGATGGGGATGGGGTGGCTGGGTGATGGGCATTAAGGAGGGCACTTGATGGAATGAGCACTGGGTGTTATATGCAACTGATGAATCACTAAATTCTACCTCTGAAACTAATAATACACTATATGTTAATTAAATTGAATTTAAATGTAAAAAGAAAAAGAGTAAATCTCAAGCCAGTGAAAGAGAAGTTATTGCATCCCTTTAATTGTTCATTTTTGACCTAATGAGTTTTTAGCCAATTTAATTACTTTTCCTATTCTTTGAAGTTAAAAATAAATGGCTCTTGAGTGGTCAAGTGCATTTAGCCATCCTAAAATGATTTAAAAAAATGACATAAATAGGAATTTTTTAAAGATTCTGATTTAATTTCTAAAGAAAATTTTTAAAAATAAATATTCTCTGGAGCATTATTGGGATAACTGTACAAGTCATCCAAGATGACTAACAAAAAAATACTCACTTTTATTTGTTAAAAGATCAACAATAATAACATAAAGTTATATTACCATAGAATTTAGGTTTGAGTAATTTAATAAGCTGGGATTATCTTTAGAGAGAACTCTAGTCATGACACACAGAACTAAAGCCTTTCCAGTCCATAGTGTTAGTAAATTGCTAGCCTGGGCCCATACTTTGTTTCCTACTGTATGTATATTCTGGGTAGACCAGTAGCCTCCTGAGAAACCAAAGAGTTGGTCTACTGATATTTCCTTACACACTACTCTACCCAGAGCAAGGACTTGATCAAGTGGGCAAATAAAAGAGAAAATAGAAAATTAAGTGTTAGCTTTGGGAAAACTCTGAATTCCTCTTAAAAATAACTTGTAGAGGGGCGCCTGGGTGGCTCAGTCAGTTAAGTGTCTGACTTCTGATTTTGGCTCAGGATCTCAGGGTCTTGAGACGGAGCCCCGAGTTGGGCTTGTGCTGGGCGTGGAGTCTGCTTGGGATTCTCTCTCCCCCCTCCCTTTGCGCCGCCTTGCTTGCTCGTGCATGCCCGCACGTGCTCTCTCTCAAAAAAATAAAAGAAAATTAAAAAAAAAAATAACTCGTATTGAATGGAGCACTGGGTGTTATATGCACACAATGAATCATGGAACACTACATCAAAAACTAATGATGTAATGTATGGTGATTAACATGACATAATAAAATTTAAAAAAATAATAACTTGTAGAAACAGTGTTGACTTGAGAATTCAAAATATAGATAGAAGGTTGGATGAGATAACTGTTCAATTCTCTTTCAATATGATTGCAGCCTCAAAAATTTTCCTTCCAGACCAGTAAAAATGTTCTAATTGTTTGCTTCTCTAATTTTCATTCTTTTCATGCTCTGTATGTAAAAATGAAAGTTTGTCTGTATTGCAAAAGCCAAGCATTCTATGGAACTGATATTGAAGGTTTTCTTACTGTGTCTTAGTTTTATTCATTACAATTGGAAAATATAAGAAAAAAATATTAGAGTCAGAAATGGCACACATTAGTTATTTCATTTTTGTAACACTGTAGTTTTCAGAATACTTCTACTCAGTTATGCTGACACTGATTAGCATCTTAGAAGATTAGGTTGGCTTTTGCCTTCCCGTACTAGCTTTTGCCTGTACTACTTGCTACATTCCTTTATAGAGGATTCAAGGTAGCAAAGAGAGATGAAAAAATCCAAAAGAAATATTTTCACCAAATAGAGAAACACTTGTAAACTTTCAGTGGGGAAATATTTGAAGATATAGGTTCAAGATTTGAGAGGAAGTGTGGGCTTCTGATTTTGTCTATCTCTACACTTAAATAACTCTCTGACATAATTCAGTTAAGCCTCCGTGTGTAGCATTATTCTTCAGAAATGCAATAGGCTGATGATTATCAACCAGATTGCTTATTTGTTATGCCCCACTAAATCTTCTCTTACCTTTTTTCCCCCTCAGTAAATGCTATCAAAGAACTCCCTGGAGTAAAGAACTATGAAGTGGTTTATCCCAGAAGACTTTATCCACTACATAAAAGAGAAGTCAAGGAGCCAGAACAACAGGTACAGCTTTTGGCTTAACAAAGAATATTGAAAAAATATACATAAATATATTTACATATGATATACAGATAGATATACAACTATAACATATATGCATATTTATATATAGACATTGCATTTGTTGTTTGACCTTATTTTTATTAATCTTCACAATGATCCAATGTTCTATCGTTAGCCTCATTTTGAAGATTAAGATTCTGACAGTTGAAATAAACTGCCCAGGGTCACACAGAAAATAAACTTTAATATTTTTATGATAATTCATAATTCTGTGTACTTCTAAAGAGATTTTATACGATTTATTTTATCTATTATCTATCTATCGATCATCTATGTATCTACATACAAACAAAACCATAACAAAACTGAAGTCGAAAATAAAATATTGTGGATGAAAATTAAGTTAGAATGAATTACTATAATTAAACATGAAATTTTCCTTTGTCTTTTCTGAAGAGAAAGGTATTAAAGTTTGTATAGTTCTTAACTACTTAATGAAAAAACACATTCTCAGTCAAAAGATAAAAGCTAAAACATGATGATTCATTCAACAATTTTCTAAGTACCTGCACCCAGAAGTTTTCTGCTGGGAGCCAGGAAGAATATAGATAAATGAGACATAAATAATAACTTGCAGAAATATTGTAAGTTGCCACTCCCTGGGAGTACCTACTCCCCCAATGGATAAGGTTCCTAACAGATGATTTCTTCTAAAGCAAATGTTTATAGTAGCAGAACCTATAGTAGACCCTGTTTATAAAAATAATTCTTTCTCAACAAAATGTTTCTGTTACATTTAAATGGGACCTGTATGCATTGGATTCCTCATCAGTATGGCTTCCTTAAATGCTTTCCAGCATTCTCTTAAAAATGCCAGATACCGGGACACCTGGGTGGCTCAGTCAGTTAAGTGTCTGCCTTCAGCTCAGGTCTTGATCCCAGGGTCCTGGGATCGAGCTCTGCATGGGGCTCCTTGTTCAGCAGGGAGCCTGCTTCTCTCTTTCCCTCTGCCTGCAGCTCCCCCTGCTTGTGCTCTCTCTCTCTGACAAATAAGTAAATAAAAATTTTTTTAAAATGCCAGATACATTTTATCACTCATTATTTTGAGGGACATTTGAATACACATCCAGTGTTTTTATTGCAGTTATAAAGTGATTTCTTTATAAAACAAATATAAGTTTTTGAATAATTTATTTTGATGAAAAACCATAGAGTAGTTACTGGTACCTAATAGATGATCAATCTCAATTTTTGGAGTAGTTGAGTAGATACATGCAGTTGATGCAATGTGCTTGATATTTATCACAAATACATCATTTATCTAGTCTACAACTCAATTAACTGGTTGCATGAACCTTATATTTTCCTGATCCATAGTGAAAGGGTAAAGGATCTGAATTGAAAAGGCTTGTTTATATTCACATCTTAACTTTGTTAATTTTCTCTGTATAAATTTAGACACAAACAAACTTCAAATTCGTGTCTTTAAATTGAGATAATAATAGTAATGCTTATCTTATGTGGCTATTTTGAGAAAACTTGTCTGAAAAGCAGAGCTGGATGCAATCATTAACTCCCTGCTCAAGATTATGTTATGACACTGTCCTGTGTAACACTGTCCTATGTAATTTATGACTAACCATCATGGCTCTTTTGCTTGATGTTATGGTTTATCAAGCCATTTTGTCTTCTTTCTGCTTTTGACACAACCTCCTTTTTAGTCAGCTTTGGTATTCTCAAGGCCTTTCTTAATAATACACTTGTTTCCACCTATCTGCACTTTTTAAAGGGGTTTTTTCCTACTTAACGTGTTCTCCTTATATGTAACGCCCAGTCCACCTTATATTCTTTGTGAAGTCAACATGGAATAGTCTATACTTCAGAAATGGTCAGTGTTACACCGTTTGGCTCTTGATTTTCTTTTAATATTGATTTTACTATAGTTACGGTGTGTGTGTGTGTGTGTGTGTGTGCGTGCATGTCTGTGAGAGTAAGTTTAATCTTCTCTTCTGGTTTAAAATGGCCCAGGTCAATTAAAAAAAAATCATTTCCTTCTAGTGGGTACTTTCCAAATCAAGGTGCATCTTTCCTCTCCTCACCCATAGTTTAGGACCCAGGTTGCACACAAATAGGGTAGATTTTTTATTAGCAGGCATTGCTCTCCACCACAGACTTGTACTTGGGAGGTACAGTTATCACATCACCCAGTGCACCCTCTTTCATAAATACTTGTTTTCTTCTTTATTGTTTCCTTTCATCTATAATCTCTATGCCAGTGTTGGCTAAAACTTCCAGTCCAAAAGCAATAATCTCTTCTAAAACAATCTCCAAATAATATTTTAGGTGAAAATCCACTAAAAACCATTGCTGACAGGAAATAGAAATTAGAAAGCTCTTCTGGGCAGAAAATTATATCTACTATCCTCCTAATATTTTGATTCCATCTGGCCTTTCTTAAATCTAAATGATAAGTGGTTACAATGATTCCCCATAACTTTTATTTTCAGCCCTTAGCCTTTTTTTTTTTCCCCAGCTCCTGCTATTCATCAGCATGAAGTGAATTACAGCAGCCTCTCCTCTTCTAGACATACAGTATAGGATATTTATACCCAGGAGTTTTTGACATCAGAGAGGACTCCAGTAACTAATCATTTAAGGGGAATGTGGGCCATACCAACTGACCTTGGAGATGGCAAATCCCTGCACAATCCCCCTGACTTGAAGTCTCTAACTCACTGTTGTCCCTTGCTGAGCTCAGGTATTGCTCTGGCCAGGAGAGGGAGGAGAGAAGAAAAGCTTGGCCTTAGGTGTAGCCCAGCAGAGGAAACAGCACTCAGTCATATTTGGTCTGCCATATTTAGATCTCTTTAATAACAACATCGTGGTACTCCCCAGTGAAAAAACTCTGTTTTATAGAACAAAATCAGAATTCAGTACCCAATAGCCTCTTCTTCAACATACAGTCCTCTGTATCTCTTTTGGTGTATATACATCTCAAAACTGTTCTCTTTTTCCACATGAGGTTTGCTTGAGGTGGTATTTTCTCATTCTGAACTCCTGAGACTTTATTTTCTTCCTGATGACTTCTCTCTGCTTTTGAGTACATATTTCTATTGTTTTGTCCATATTCTGACCTCCAGTTAGCCGTGAGAAGGCCTCCAGACCAAACATCTATCAGTAGAAGTCTTTGAGGTCTTTGGGTCTGTGGACATACTATTCCTTCTTCTGAAATAACTTCCCCACCCTGCTTCACCTGGCTAATTCATATCTCAGCTTACATGTTACTTCCTCAAGAAAGCCTTTCCTGACCTTAAGATGTTAGACGTCTTACATTGCACTCATATTTATATCCTTTATCATATAACATAAATCACTTTTATTGTCTGTCTTTCCACAGGATTATAAGCTTTCTGACAGTAGGTTTCAATTTTTCTTGCTTAGAGTTGAATTCCCAGAACTGAGTAGAGGCATGCATATAATTAACACTCAAATAATATTTGTAAAATGCATGAGTGGATGGGTGGATGGATGGATAGAAAGGTCCCAAATAATATGTCTATTCAGCTGGCAGAGTTAAATCAAACTAACAAATCAGTTAGAAGAGGCTGGAAGCAGACATTAGCTATATAAACTATATAGACTACCATTAAAGAAAGCAAGCATTGTTTGCTAATTATTAAAAAGATGGACATAGCCAAATGAATATTTATGTGTGTTTATAATCACCAGTAAATGTTTGTGCATTTTTGCAGGAAAAATTTGAAACTGAATTGAAGTATAAAATGACAGTTAATGGGAAAATCGCAGTGCTTTACTTGAAAAAAAACAAGTAAGTGTTTTTACTTCTGATATTGTCCTTACCAACAGCAAGTCAGCATGTGGAAAATGTGCTAATTGAGGCTGTTTCTGCTTAAGGCTCTCAAAAACCTCTGCTAATAAGTTTTTTCTCTCAACCGGCCCAAGGGGTTCGGTGAATATTTGTTCCTACCGAAGTAGTGAAAACACATTGAGTAAAGTAACAGTTTACTAGTATTTGGATCCTTCTAAAAAATAACAGTTTACTAGTGTTTGTATCCTTGAGATACAAGCAGATATACATTTTATCAAATTCTGTGAAAAAGCAGATAGATTTTAAATCTTCCCCTACATTATTGTAGTTTATTATCCTCATACTGAAAGATTAGGTCTTAAAACAATTGGCAACCATTTCCATCAGGAAAAACAAAAAAGACATAATAATTAAATAAACTCTCGGACCAAAGGACAAGTCAGTGGTAAAACCGGAATTGGGCTCTCCTGGTGCCTACACCAGTGCTCCTTCCATCCAGCTACACACTAACCCGCCCGCTTTCTCATGCATTATATTGTTCTCTTGTTCCTTCGTTCTCTGCATTCAGGTCAGCTACATTCAACATTTCTTTCAAGTTTCACTGCCTCAGCTCTCACTCAAATCTTGATGAGCCTATATCTCGCCTATTTCAAAAGTAGTTTTCTCCCCTAATTTTGTGCTTTCAAGCTCTTTCATTCCCTAAACTATTCTATATAGTACAGCAAGATTTTTTTTCCTCAAATAGACTATTGCCTTTTGCAAAAAATCACAACTGCCTGGACTTTGGAAATGGAGTGGTAAAGTAAAATGGAAATAGTACAGGTGTGGACTTTAGGCAGACCTAGATATGATCCTTTGCCCCTGGAACTGTGTAATCTCATCTGAAAAATGAAGCAAGTCATATTTATCTTACCAGATTGCAGAAAGGATTAAATGAATGATCCATGTAAGGTGTCTAACTCAGTGGCTGGCATAGAGATGGCATTCAGCATATAGTAATTACTTCCTTTTCTCCTTGCCCTGCCTCTTTAAAAAGTATATCCAGACTCCTATGTGCTGCCGGGTAATTGAAAGAATTCTGAGAAGCTCAATGAAAATGCCAGAAGGGCCCTAATTACCAAATGCAAGTCAATTCCCAATAAACTTCCCACTGCCACAATTGTTAGCAGTCACTGGGAACCGAAAAGGACTGGGTGAAAATGTAGTTGTCTTAAACTGGGCAGGAGCACTGCTCTTTTCAGTCATATTTATCAACTCTACCCTTCTCAGTTCCATTTCTTCCTCAAATCTCCCTCAGAGAAGTATCAAAGTCTGATGAGAAAGCAGACACTGTTCCACACTACTCAGGAATGTCAGAAACTCAGCTCCCTCAGTCTTTGCATTGTAAGCATCCTCTTCATGCTTGGACTCGTCTTGAGGGCTTAGGAGAAGGAGCTCAGGAGTTAAAACTTTCCTGCACACCCAGTGAAAGCTTTCACTTTGATCACTGCACTTTTCAATTAACATGAGTGACCATGAATTTTTTTTTCTTTTTTTTTCTCCAGGGGTCTCCTTGCACCAGGTTACGTGGAAACACGTTATAATTCCACTGGAGAGGAGGTCACCACAAGCCCACAAATCATGGTAAAAGAATATCCTAGAATCATTGTCATTTGGGGTATGACCCAAATACCCGAAGGCAGTGTCATTGCCACACAAATAGTGAAAGTGAAAAAGTATTTACAACATTGGTGCTTTTCCCAGCAGTAGTAATTTCTTAATAGATCCTCTAATATTTGTACAGTTTGACAAGAACAAAGGCATTCCTTGACAACCATGGTAACCCCATCCAACCTTCAGGAGCTCCCTATAAGAGAGTGGGCAGGAGTTTCTCATTTTCATTAGAAGAATGAAGAATTAAATACATCTTGTGTTCTTAGTCAATGCCAATCACCTCTCTAGATCATATAGTGGCTCCAACTCAAGACTATTTCCTCAATGACAGAATTATAGGATTCTGTTTTCCTTAAATATTTTTTATTCTTGACTCTTATTTAGAGAATATGGCTGTGTGAAGTGGTGTGAGGAGTATTTTGTCATTGCCATCTTTTTTGAGCTCCATTTTCTATTGGAAGGCCTTCAGGCGTTCTCCTCATAGCTATGGCGCAGACATTTATGGGGGTCAATACCTCATCTGTCTCAAAGCACAAAGGTATGCTTGATTAAAGTACATCCACATAGAAAAGTGCTAGGATTGGGCATTTTGCTCCAGATGGAGAAGGGGATGTCACACTAACTCAGTCTGCTGAAACTCTTTGAATAAATCAAAAAATAACAACATTATCATGATAACCCATTCTTTGGAAAAAGCTTGTAGGTGTTAGAAGATAAAATGAGCAATCAGCCAAGGGAAAGAATGAACCTCTGATGTTTTGGGGGCTCAGATTTTAAACTTCTATCTCTAAGTTTGTTTCTTCCAGATGATGCATCTATCCCTGTTATCCTTTTTCTGCAATACCAATATCTATTTAGTAAATGCTCTTTAAGCATTGGGTTAATTAACTAAATATTACAGATTTTAACCATAAAGAGCTTCTTAACCATTTTTTTTTACCTCTCTAAGTTGACTGTTGCTCAGCATAAAATGATTTGAAAACATTAGAGATCTTGTTTCAAGCTCTGAAATTCAAATTTAGCAGTGGATCTAAGAAACACATACTTTCCTTTACAAAACCCCCTTTTTCATTTCTTTAGGATGACTGTTATTACCAAGGACACATTGTTAATGAAAAAGTTTCAGATGCTAGCATCAGCACATGTAGGGGTCTAAGGTAAGGCTTCATGAATGGTTTGTGTATACCTGTGGTATTGGCATGAGTGTGTGTGTTTTAAAAAACCTGAAGAGTCTCAAATAGAATGAAGTATACTATAGTTAAATATGAATCCTAAGGGTTGAAGGATTTTGAGATTTGAAGGAAACAGGGCTTCTCTTAATGGTGCTTTGTAAATTTACACATTTGAATTGCTTGCAGAGGTGTGTTTGTCTGTTTGTTTTCAAAATATAGGTTTTTGAGTCTGACTCTTTAGGGAATGGGAGCTCTTCACCTTTCCTTTTTAAACTCTCTCTTCAGTTTGTCCTATCAATGCCCATGACATTGTTTTCTTCTCTATATTAATAACTCCCTAGGCATCTCTCTACAATGAGATATTTCTTCTGATGCCCAGACTTGATTATCTAATTTTGTCTTCCATATATCCATATCTCTTTCATATCTGGATAGATTAATGAAATCTCAATCTTAATAAACCCCTAATCAAACTAATGTTTTTCTCCCAAATCTGGTGTTTTTCCAGTGTTCTTTATCTCAGTGAATGATATAATCAACCAGCCACTTGCCCAATCCAGAAACCTAGGTTCCTTGATGATTTCTTGCCTCTAACTACCCATTTTCAATCCATTATCAAGCCCTATTGATTAGATATGCTAAATATGAGCTGAGATTATTCACTACATTCTTTCTCTACTGCCACATCCTAGTCCAAACTACCATGATCCTTTATGTAGACCATTGCAACAAACCACCTACTTATCTCCGCCCATCCACTCTTGTCTTCTAGTTCTGTGTACACTTAATCCAGTCTTCTATTATATATTCTTATACTTTTTTGTCCTAGCAGTTATCTGTAATTATGAATATCTCATATGTCATATAATTATGTTATTTATGGGTCAAATGTGACTATTTTATCCACATCCGTCTTCCTCACTTGACTGTAAGCTCCATGAAGGGGGAAACCATGACTCTTTTTTCTTATTGTCTGCCTTTAATCCAATGACTAATGAATAATGGGTGCTCCCTAAATATTGGTTAAATGAATCTTAGCTTGGGGCTTCAGCAGAGATAATTGAGAAGAAATTGGTAATATTTGTTTATCATGTGCTTTATATATTATGTCCTTCAACCTTTATAATCATTCTATTAGGTAGGTATTATTCTCATGTTATAGATGGATAAACTGAGGCTGTGTGAGTTTAGGTAATTTTCCCATGGTATCACGTCCAAGAAGTTATAGACTTAGAATCTTAACTATTTTTTCTTTTTTAAGATTTTATTTATTTATTTGCTAGAGAGAGAGAGCGCGTGCACCAGGGAGTGAGCAAGAGTACTAGCAGGGGGAGCTGCAGGCAGAGGGAGAAGCGGGCTCACTGCTTAGCAAGGAGCCCGATGTGGGACTCAGTCCCAGGGCCCTGGGATCATGACCCGAGCCGATTAACCACCCAGGTGTCCCTAGAATCTTAACTCTTATTTATAAGCCTTCAAAGTCTTTATTTTCAGTGCACCTTTTGAGCAGACAAGGTATTAGATTGGAAGAACACAGAGTGAGAATCAGGAAATTTCCATTCTAATGTCAGCACTGACATAAGTTAGCTATGTGACATTACAGCAGTCACTTCTTCCCAACAGGTCCCATTTCCTTATAGAAAAAATAGGTTTAGGTCATCTCTAAGTGTATCTTTAGCTGCAATGTTGCACTATATTCTACCACCATGAGCTTGAAATTATGTGGTATTGGTAACTTTTGGAGTCTATAAGTCTATATAGCACCCAAAAGCAGGAATATTTTTTAAGAAGCCCGGATTTTCATGTTTTTCAGGGGCTACTTCAGTCAGGGAGATCAAAAGTACTTCATTGAACCTTTAAGCCCCACAAATCAGGATGGACAGGAACATGCACTCTTCAAGTATGATCCCGAAGAAAAGACTAATAGCACCTGTGGGATGGATGACATATTATGGGCACATGGATCTCGGCAGAGTGTGGTTCTGCCTGCCACCATTCTGGTGGTATGCATACTTTCATTTTTTTATTTGCAGTGCTTTCATGTATCCTGTTCTGGCTGTCCTGGGTTCCAGTCTTAGTAGTTGCAATTAAAGGAAACTTTATAGTCTTTGTTGAACTACTAGTACTACAGTAGGCTGTAGAGACACTAAAATCTTGTTGTACACTGATGATTTATTTAATAAGTATTTGTGGATTAACTATTATTAACAACAATGTGCCAGGGTTGAAAAAAAGTATAAATATAATAATGCTTGCCCTCTAGGAACAGGCAACTTTGACAATACTACAACATACAACAAAGGTGTAAAGTATTATTACTTTGACATAAAATATCCTGCTGTCTTTATGAATGAATTCATTCAACAGTTTTCTTACAGTCACAGAAGAAAAATGAATATGGCTTATTTGAAACCATAGGAAGTATATAAAAAGTCATTGCCATAATTACGTTCATTTCCTTCAGGGGACACTTTATATCCAATCATCTCTTCAAATGTTCTCAGAATCCAAAGCACTGGGCAGAATTGGTTTTAGCAAAAGAAAATCTCTTCTGGGTTCAGTTTGCTGTGTGTTTAAATTCTACCAGGAATATGATACTAGGAACCCAGAAGAACCACTCCCAGGAATGAAGGATAAAAGAATCAAGGATAATTTCTCGATTTGGGCCTGAGCAAATGATGAATGGTAGTACTGTTACCTGAGCTGGGGAGAATAAGGGAGAAGCAGGTTTTGTTTGAGGTTTGGGAATCAGTAGTTTTATTTTGACCATGTTAAATTTGTGGTATTAGACATTTGAATGGGTGCATGGAATAGGTAGTTAATTATAACAGTCTGGCCCTTAGAGGAGAGGCCAAGGCTGGAGATACACATTTGATAGTAATTAGTGCAGAGTTCCTATTTAAAGAAGGCGTAACACAGGATGGGATTACCTAGGAAGAATGTGTAGATAAAGAATGGGACCCGGGGTTGAGCTTTTATGAGGGCCTTAATATATAGAGGTCTAAAAGAGGAAGGATGACAGTGAGTTACAAATCCCTGTATGCTTAGGGCCCCACTTCTATCTGTAATCTCTCTACCTTCTACTCCCTGCCTACTAAAAACCTCCCCCATTATGTTCTGACAAACACAGATATCTTTTCTGTGCTTTAAACATGCCAATATCAATTCATTTCAGTCTTTTTGTTCATTTTTTTCTCTGCTGGAATTATCTTCCAATTTATCTTCCCTTCCTGGTTTCTCATTTTCATTAATATGTTTGCTGCATGACCAACTCTTTAGAGCTTTCCCTAACCATCTATTCTGAAGTAACTACCTCAGTACTCAGTATCATGTGATTCCATCTAATCCTCTGTGTAGCACTAATCACCACCTGATTTGCTTATGCCTGTTTGCCTAATGGGAGCTCCTTAAGCCCATGAACCATGTCTGTTTCACTGCTTTATTCTTAGTGCCCACAGCACAAGTGGTGCAGAGTTAAGTGCTAGTGAATACGCTACTCATGTGGAGGCTGGGAGGGAAGTGTGTAGCTCATTGGACTACACCTAAAAGTCTACTTTCAGTAATGTGTTCTTTTAATGGAAGCTCATTTGCCTGTTTAAAAGACAACCACCGGGCACCTGGGTGGCTCAGTTGGTTAAGCGACTGCCTTCGGCTCAGGTCATGATCCTGGAGTCCCGGGATCGAGTCCCACATCGGGCTCCCTGCTCAGCGGGGGGTCTGCTTCTCCCTCTGCCCTCTTCCCTCTCGTGCCCTCTGTCTCTCATTCTCTCTCTCTCTCAAATAAATAAATAAAATCTAAAAAAAAAAAAAATAAATAAAATAAAAAAATAAAAAAGTAAAAGACAACCACCTTGGGGGGAGGAGCAAGATGGCGGAGAGTAGGAGACCTAAATTTCGTCTGGTCCCAGGAATTCAGCTAGATAGGGATCAAACCATTCTGAACACCTATGAACTCAACAGGAGATCAAAGAAAAGAATAGCAACAACTCTCTGAACAGAAAAGCGACCACTTTCTGGAGGGTAGGACGTGCGGAAAAGCGAATCTGAGGTGATATTCGGGAGGATAGATGGCGGGGGAGGGGGCCTCCATCAGTCGCTACCGGCAAGTGATAGAGCAGCGGAGCACAAAATTGGAACTTTTAGAAGTCAGCTCTGCTGGGGGACGTCTCTCCATGGCTAAGCGGGGGGTGGTACCCTCTCTGGGACAGTGTGGTCTCAGGACCCTCGGGGTCACAGAAAGACCAGGGGTGCCTGAGCGCAGCAGGGCTCCCAGGTATCGGAGCAGAGAAGCCAGCTGCAGAGACAGAGCTGAGGAGTGGGCTCTCAGCTCGGGGTTGCCATAAACTGTGATCCGCAGCACAGCCGGGCCACTGCTCCTCCAGCAGGGACCCAACAAGCGGCCAATCCGGGGAGACTCCCCTTCCTTCCCTAGGAGGAGCGGCACGAGAGCGCACCTCAGGGATCTTCTGGGTTTGGAGACTCCACTCGGGGTCGGGTGCCAGAGATAGAAACATTCAGTTACAGGCCGGGTGAGCACAGATTGTGGCTGGAGACTGGGCAGACAGGAGTGATTGACTGCTTTTCTCTGGGGACTCACTGAGGAGTGGGGCCGCGAGTTCTTGGCTCCTCCGGGGTGGAGATTGGGAGGCTGCCATTTTCACTCTCAGCCTCCAAAGCTGTATGGAAAGCTTGCAGGGAACAAAAGCTCCCGAGAAGAAACCCAAGCAGATGACTTACCCCGGACCCGGCAAGGGCGGGGCAATTTTGCCTCCCGCAAAGACATTTGGGAACCACGGCAATAGGCCCCTCCCCTAGAAGATCAGCAAGAACCACCAGCCAAGACCAAGTTTACCGATCAATGAGAACGGCAGAATGCCAGCACTAGGGGAATACAGCACATAGAATTCATGGCTTTTTCCCCCCTAATTCTTTAGTCTTTCAAACTTAATTTTTTTAATCTCTTTTTTTATTGAATATTTCTTTTTCCCTTTTTCAACCAACATCTTATCAATCCCTTTTTTAAAAATCTTTTTAATTTTTCATTTTTAGAGTGATATTCTATCGCTTCAAAGTAGTTAACCTTATTTTTGGTATATATATATATATATATATATATATATATATATATATATATATGTTGTTCTCTCTTTAAAATTTTGGGATACAGTTTCTTCTAACAGAAAAAAAATACCCTAAATCTCTAGTCTCCTGCCTTATCACATTCTCTCCCTTCTTTTTTTTAAAAATCCTCTTCTTTCTTTTTTCAACCAACTTCTCATATTATCAATTCCTTTTATAAAATCTTTAATAATTTTCATCTTTACAGTCATATTCCATCCCTTCATCATATTTGCCCTTATTTTTGTACATATATAAGTTTTTCTTTCTTTAAAATTTTGGGAGGAACTTTCTTCTAACAGACCAATATATGCCCCAAATCTAGTCTGTGACACTGATCTATTCACAAGCCTGATCATATTTGATAATATTTTTTTTTAATCTTTTTCTTTTTCATTCTTTTTCTTTTTTCTTTCTTTCCCTTTCTTTTCCCTGGGTTTCACGTCTCTTCCGATTTGTTTAGTGTATATTTTTCTGGGGTCGTTGTTTCCACTGTTAGCATTTTGTTCTCTCATTCATCTATTCTCCTCTGGACAAAATGACAAGATGGAAAAAATCACCTCAACAAAAAGAACAAGAGACAGTACCAACTGCCAGGGACCTAATCAATACAGACATTAGTAAGATGTTGGAACTAGAGTTCAGAATGATGATTTAAAGATACTACTGGGCTTGAAAAAGCATGGAAGATATTAGAGAAACCCTTTCTGGAGAAATAAAAGAACTAAAATCTAACCAAGTCAAAATAAAAAAGGCTATTAATGAGGTGCAATCAAAACTGGAGGCTCTAACTGCTAGGATAAATGAGGCAGAAGAGAGAATCAGTGAGATAGAAGACCAAATGATGGAAAATAAAGAAGCTGAGAAAAAGAGCTCAGAGATAAACTGAGATAAAGATCCAGAGATAAACAACTACTGATCATGATGGCAGAATTCGAGAAATAAGTGATACCATAAGATGAAACAATATTAGAATAATTGGGATCCCAGAAGAAGAAGAAAGAGAGAGAGGGGCAGAAGGTATATTGGAGCAAATTATAGCAGAGAACTTCCCTAATTTGGGGAAGGAAACAGGCATCAAAATCCAGGAGGCACAGACAACCCCCCTCAAAATCAATAAAAATAGGTGAACACCTCGACATCTAATAGTAAAACTCACGAGTCTCAGAGACAAAGAGAAAATGCTGAAAGCAGCTCGGGACAAGAGATCTGTAACCTACAGTGGTAGAAACATTAGATTGGCAACAGACCTATCCACAGAGACCTGGCAGGCCAGAAAGGACTGGCATGATATATTCAGAGCACTAAACGAGAAAAATATGCACCCAAGAATACTATATCCAGCTAGGCTGTCACTGAAAATGAAGGAGAGATAAAAAGCTTCCAGGACAAACAAAAACTAAAGGAATTTGCAAACACAAAACCAGGTCTGCAAGAAATATTGAAAGGGGTCCTCTAAGCAAAGAGAGAGCCTAAAAGTAACATAGACCAGAAAGGAACACAGACAATAAACAGTAACAGTCACCTTACAGGTAATACAATGGCACTAAATTCATATCTTTCAATAGTTACCCTGAATATAAATGGGCTAAATACCCCAATCAAAAGACACAGGCTATCAGATTGGATAAAAAAACAAGACCCATCGATATGCTGTCTGCAAGAGACTCATTTTAGACCCAAAGACCCCCAGACTGAAAGTGAGGGGGTGGAAAACGATTTACCATGCTAACGGACACCAAAAGAAAGCTGGGGTGGCAATCCTTATATCGACAAATTAGATTTTAAACCAAAGAGATGAGGAAGGAAACTATATCCTACTTAAAGCGTCTATCCAACAAGAAGATCTAACAAGTGTAAATATCTATGACCCTAACATGGGAGCAGCCAATTATATAAGGCAATTAATAACAAAAGCAAAGAAACACATTGACAACAATACAGTAATAGTGGGGATTTTAACACCCCCCTCACTGAAATGGACAGATCATCTAAGCAAAAGATCAACAAGGAAATAAAGACTTTAAATGACACACTGGACCAAATGGACTTCACAGATCTATTCAGAACATTCCATCCCAAAGCAACAAAATACACATTCCTCTCTAGTGCCCATGGAACATTCTCCAGAATAGATCACATCCTAGGTCACAAATCAGGTCTCAACCGGTACCAAAAGACTGGGATCATTCCCTGCATATTTTCAGACCGCAGTGCTTTGAAACTAGAACTCAATCACAAGAGGAAAGTCGGAAAGAACTCAAGTACATGGAGGCTAAAGAGCATCCTACTAAAGAATGAATGGATCAGCCAGGAAATTAAAGAACAATTAAAAAAAATTCATGGAAACCAATGAAAATGAAAACACAACTGTTCAAAATCTTTGGGATGCAACAAAGACAGTTCTGAGAGGAAAGTATATAGCAATACAAGCCTTTCTCAAGAAACAAGAAAGGTGTCAAATACACAACCTTACCCTACAGCTAAAGGAGCTGGAGAAAGAACAGCAAATAAAGCCTAAACCCAGCAGGAGAAGAGAAATAATAAAGATCAGAGCAGAAATCAATGAAATAGAAACCAAAAGAACAGTAGAACGGATCAACAAGACTAGGAGCTGCTTCTTTGAAAGAATTAACAAGATTGATAAACCCTTGGCCAGACTTATCAAAAAGAAATGAGAAAGGACCCAAACCAACAAAATCATGAATGAAAGTGGAGAGATCACAACCAACAACAAAGAAATACAAACAATTAAGAACATATTATGAGCAACTATATGCCAGCAAATTAGATAACCTGGAAGAAATGGATGCATTCCTAGAGATGTATGGACTACCAAAACTGGACCAGAAAGAAATAGAAAACCTGAACAGACCTAGAACCACTAAGGAAATTGAAGCAATCATCAAAAATCTCCCAATAAACAAAAGCCCAGGGCCTGATGGCTTCCCAGGGGAATTCTACCAAACATTTAAAGAAGACTTAATACCTATTCTTCTGAAACTTTTCCAAAAACTAGAAATGGAAGGAAAACTTCCAAACTTGTTTTATGAGGCCACCATTACCTTGATCCCCAAACCAGACAAAGACCCCATCAAAAAGGAGAATTACAGACCAACATCCTTGATGAACATGGATGCAAAAATTCTCAACAAAATAGGATCCAACAGTATATTAAAAGGATTATTCACCACGGACCAAGTGGGATTTATCCCTGGGCTGCAAGGTTGGTTCAACATCCGCAAATCAATCAATGTGAGACAATACATTAATCAAAGAAAGAACAAGAACCATATGATCCTCTCAATAGATGCAGAAAAAGCATTTGACAAAGTATAGCATCCTTTCTTGATCAAAACTCTTCAGAGTATAGGGATAGAGGGTACATACCTCAATATCATGAAAGCCATCTATGAAAAACGCACAGCAAAACTCATTCTCAATGGGGAAAAACTGAGAGCTTTCCCCCTAAGGTCAGGAACACGGCAGGGATGTCCACTATCACCACTGCTATTCAACAGAGTATTAGAAGTCCTAGCCACAGCAATCAGACAACAAAAAGAAATCAAAGGCATCCAAATCGGCAAAGAAGAAGTCAAACTCTCACTCTTTGCAGATGATATGATACTTTATGTGGAAAACCCACTAGACTCCACCCCAAAACTGCTAGAACTCATAGAGGAATTGAGTCAAGTGACAGGATATAAAATCAATGCACAGAAATCAGTGGCATTCCTATACACCCACAACAAGACAGAAAGAGTAATTAAGGAGTTAATCCCATTTACAATTGCACCCAAAACCACCAGATACCTAGGAATAAGTCTAACCAAAGAGGCAAAGAATCTGTACTCAGAAAACTATAAAATACTCATGAAAGAAATTGAGGAAGACACAAAGAAATGGAAAAACGTTCCATGCTCATGTATTGGAAGAACAAATATTGTGAAGATGTCAATGCTACCTAGAGCAATCTACATATTCAATGCAATCCCCATCAAAATACCATCCACTTTTTTTTCAAAGAAATGGAACAAATAATCCTAAAATTTGTATGGAACCAGAAAAGACCCTGAGTAGCCAGAGGAATGTTGAAAAAGAAAAACAAAGCCGGTGGCATCACAATTCCGGACTTCAAGCTCTATTACAAAGCTATCATCATCAAGACAGTATGGTACTGGCACAAAAACAGACACATAGATCGATGGAACAGAATAGGGAGCCCAGAAATGGACCCTCAACTCTATAGTCAACTCATCTTCGACAAAGCAGGAAAGAATGTCCAATGGAAAAAAGACAGTCTCTTCAACAAATGGTGTTGGGAAATTTAGACAGCCACATGCAGAAGAATGAAACTGGACCATTTCCTTACACTACACACAAAATTAGATTCAAAAGGGTTGAAAGACCTAAATGTGAGACAGGAGTCCATCAACATCCTAAAGGAGAACACAGGCAGCAACCTCTTTGACCTCAGCCGCAGCAACTTCTTCCTAGAAACATCGCCAAAGGCAAGGGAAGCAAGGGCAAAAATGAACTATTGGGACTTCATCAAGACAAGAAGCTTTTGCACAGCAAAGGAAACAGTCAACAAAACCAAGAGACAAGCGACAGAATGGGAGAAGATATTTGCAAATGACATATCAGATAAAGGGCTAGTATCCAAAATCTATAAAGAACTTATCAAACTCAACACCCAAAGAACAAATGATCCAATCAAGAAATGGGCAGAAGACATGAACAGACATTTTTCCAAAGAAGACATCCCAATGGCCAACAGACAGATGAAAAAGTGCTCAACATCACTCTGCATCAGGTAAATCTAAATCAAAACCTCAATGCAATACCACCTCACACCAGTCAGAATGGCTAAAATTAACAAGTCAGGAAATGACAGATGTTGGCGGAGATGCGGAGAAAGGGGAACCCTCCTACACTGTTGGTGGGAATGCAAGCTGTGCAGCCACTCTGGAAAACAGTATGGAGGTTCCTCAAAAAGTTGAAAATAGAGCTACCATACAATCCAGCAATTGCACTACAGGGTATTTACCCCAAAGATACAAATGTAGGGATCTGAAGGGGTACATGCACCCCAATGTTTATAGCAGCAATGTCCACAATACCAAACTATGGAAAGAGCCCAGATGTCCAACGACAGATGAGTGGATAAAGAAGAAGTGGTATATATATACAATGGAATATTATGCAGCCATCAAAAGGAATGAAATCTTGCCATTTGCAATGATGTGGTTGGAACTGGAGGGTATTATGCTGAGCGAAATGTCAATCAGAGAAAGACATGTATCATATGACCTCACTGATATGAGGAATTCTTAATCTCAGGAAACAAACTGAGGGTTGCTATAGTGGTGGGGGATGGGAGGGATGGGATGGCTAGGTGATAGACATTGGGGAGGGTATGTGCTATGGTGAGCACTGTGAATTGTGTAAGACTGTTGAATCAGAGACCTGTACCTCTGAAACAAATAATACATTATGTGTTAAAAAAAAAAAAGAAGAAAATAGCAGGAAGGGAAAAATGAAGGGGGGTAAATCAGAGGGGGAGATGAACCATGAGAGACTATGCACTCTGAGAAACAAACAGGGTTCTAGAGGGGAGGGTTTTGGGGGAACGGGTTAGCCTGGTGATGGGTATTAAAGAGGGCATGTACTGAATGGAGCACTGGGTGTTATACGCAAACAATGAATCATGGAACACTACATCAAAAACTAATGATGTAATGTATGGTGATTAACCATGGTGAAAAAAAAAAAGAAAAAGACAACCACCTCTGGGGCATGGTGAAAAAAAAAAAAAAAAGACAACCAGCTCTGGGGCACCTGGGTGGCTCACTCTGTTAAGCATCGGACTCTTGGTTTTGGCTGAGGTTATGATCTTATGGTCATGGGATCAAGCCCTGAGTCGGGCTCCATGCTCAGCATGGAGTCTGCTTGAGATTCTCTCTCTCCCTCTCCTTCTGCTTCCCCCCACCGCCACTCGTGCTCCCTTTCTCTCTCTCTCAAATAAATAAATAAAATATTAAAAAAAGACAAGCACTTCCAGAAATGTAACATAATAAACATTGATAGTTTATTATTTAGTATGAATAATGTATCTGCTACTTTTCAATGGAACAATCCACTGTGAAATGTGTCTTTTGTTGTTGTTTCGTTTTGTTTGGTGGAGGAAAAGGAACAGAAAATAGGGAAGCTTGGAATGTGGGAAAGAGCTCCACCTCTGCTTGAGGAGAAGAGAGCCAAGGGGAAGAGAGATAGGTGCCATGGGGGCTCTGGGCATTGCACTGTTTCTAAGGAAGGGGGTGCTCACTGAGAGAGGGATAAAAGGCTGCTTAAAGCCACCACCACCACCACCATCAGCAACAACAACAACAAGAAAACACTAGGAGGATGCTGAAGTCAGAGTTTCTCTATTTCATGACAGGATAGTGGAGAAAGCCCATTGTTCAAAAAATCTGAAAACTTTGGTTTTAGTTCCAGCACATGTGCAATCATTTAAATTCTGTCAAAATGGAGTCAGACTAGAATTTCACTCATGTCCCTTCTAGCTCTGATATTCTGAACCTCATCTATAGATAATTTTGCTTGGTTAGAGTTAAAATGGTAATGTTGTTTTCCTTTATTGCCAGATATTAACCAATCTTTTCTAAAATTACACATTTCAAATAAAAGAATGATTCTTGAGGAGAATGATGTTGTTTCAGTAATTTTCTTTTTGATATTTATTACAGAAATCCAAAGACCAGAAGGGTCCGGAGCATAAGAAATACATAGAATATTATTTGGTGCTGGATAATGGTGAGGTAATTATAACGGATAAATGTGTCTTTTAAAATCCCCTTCTACATGAATTTATTATGGGAAATATTAAACATATGGATCAGTTTTGAAAAATCATGAATATGAGCTATTCCTTTTTATGAATTGTTCTGATCCTAGGAAATTTGACATATAATTGGACTGATAGGATTTTTCCTTCTCAGGAATGTGCACCTGATATGATATGCATAAAGTGAATTTTTTGCATTTTATCCTCTATTATTGTATCCAAACTTAGTTTCCAATTAAATTTCTTTGCCATATTGTCTTTCATTAAGAAGTTAAATCACTGATAAGTTAGAATTTATCCTCATCAGAGAGTGGTAAATGTACAAGACTGATGAATGGAATTTTCTGAAAAAGACATTTTTTGGTAATAGTCATTGTTTATATTATTTACAAGAATGCATTTTCAAATATTGGAAAACTAAGGTTCACATGTCTGATCTCAAAAGGGAAAGCTTTGCACTATGATAATATGATAAGTTAATTTCTTCAGGCCCTAAAGCTTGACCTCTCATTATACTACATTCATTTATCATTTATCATTCATATTTATGAATAAGCTATTCCTTGTACCAATTCTGCACAGCTTGTGAAACCATGGCATTTAAATGAGAATATATTTGGAGTAATTCCTTAAAACTTTACACTGAGCTACTACTTCAGGGGTAAAATATCATCTCTACTCCGAAAGTACTTCAATTTAGCTAAAGAAATAAGGGAGCATTTTCCTTCTATCTTTTAACTGTTAACTTTTATAACTGTTTATTAATTATAACCACTGATAAGCAAAATAAACTGAAATTACCTTTTTATTTTTTTTACCTTCCAATTATATTCATTTCTGTCAGTACCCATATTTTGTCATGGTTGGTTTTTGTTTGTTTGTTTGTGTTTTGTCTTTTTTTTTTTTTTTCCAGTTTAAAAAGTACAATCAAGATCCAGAGGAAATAAGAAAGAGGGTGTTTGAAATGGCCAACTATGTCAACATGGTATGGTATACTTGAAGTGCAATTTTAACAATTTGTGAGGCGGTGTCATTGGGTGTATCTATGAATGCTCATGAAGCAGGGAAAGAAAGTCAATACTCCTAAGGTTAATACTGCTGATTGGTTCTTGAAATTTTGCTACTTAATTGAATATTAATATTACATGATAGAGATGTTTCTCACCTACTTGCCACACAACTCTCAGGCTGATGAAGGTATAAAAAATGGTTTTGTTTGAATTGGTTTTTTTGTTTTGTTTTTCTAAAGCCTGGGGAGACAGCACTTACCAGCAAATCCCAACAGAAAGCCAATCTATGGGAGATCATGGGAAAACAAACAAAATCAGCCAAACTCTGGCACAGTAATATCTTTCAATACATCATCTCATTGAATCTTCAAAACAACTCTGAGATATTCCTAACCCTAATTTATAGCTGAAAAATTAAATTCTGGGAAACAAAGTAACTTGCCTAAAATCAAAGTTAGAAAATGGTAGAGATAAGATTTGAACTTGGATTGGTTGGATTTCAAAGTCCATTTCAATTGGAAAGATGTTGATTTCAAAGTCCATTTCAGTTGGAAAAATTAGATGATTTTGTCATCTAATTAACAAAATCTTTTAAAAATGATTTCTGTATCCCTTCTATTTGAATCTAATTGTTAGTGTCTTGTTAGTTGAACATACAGTTAGTCTGCCTACTTACATGAGTGAGTCACTTTGTGGTAGCCTGCAAGTTCTCTAAGGATAGAGAGAAAATGAAGGTGGATTTAATGACCAACATCATCCCTATCTCATCTTCTCACCACAAAGATCATTCTGACTCCTCTTAAAGAACCCCAAGAACTGGCCATATTTATTGAACATCTTTGTGACAGGAACTTTTCTAGGTGACAGAAATTAAGTGGGGAACAAAACTGACAAATATCCCTTCAAGGAGTTTACATTCTTGTTCAAGATGAACATAAACACACCAAATAAAGAGAATATAGGATGGTGATTATAAGTGCTATAAAAAAAATAAAGCAGCTTAAAAATAAAGAGATAGAGAGGTTCATCTTGGGTGCTATGTTAAATAGGAAAGCTCAAGTCTAGAGTGTCCAAGTTGACATTTGAGTAGGGAAAGGAAGGGAGATAAGAGTCTGACTCTAGGGGAGGTTGTGCAAGGCAGAGTGAGGTTCTGAGAACAGAACCTAGATTGTCATATTTGAGGAACAGTGGGATGGCCATTGTGGCTGGCATGCAGTAAGCCAGGGCAAGGGTGGGAGCAAATGACATCTGACAGGTAGCAGTGGTCAGAACCTGCAGCCCCTGGTAGGCCTGTGTAAGGACTTTGTTATTCTTCACAAGCAAGGAAGACATTGGAGAGCCTGAGCTGAGGTGTAACATATTCAGATGTGTATTCTTAAAAGATTATCTTGGCCATTATGTTGGAAATAAACTGAAGGAAAGCAATTGGCAGAAGGTAGGGGAATTATTCCCTAATTCAGGGCAAGAGATGATGGTGGCTTGAGAAAAAGCAGTGGTATTGGATCTATTGAGAATAGCTGATCTCTGGATAGAGTACACAGGGTAGATGAGGTAGATGAGAGATAAGAAGTATAAGAAAAGGAAAAGAGTCAAGTGACATGAAGGATTTGGACCTGAGCAACTTTAAGGATGGGTAACATGGTGGGGGATAATGACTCAGAGGAAAGATGAGGATTTCCATTTTGAACACATTTGCTTTGAGATATCTTTTTGTATAAAGATTTCCAGGGGCACATCGTTATGTTGTATACCTAAAACTAATATAATGCTATATGTAAATTATATCTCAACAAAAATATTATTGTTTCTTAGTGGGGGTGGCAATGGTAGTGGATTGCTAATTTTTATTAAAAGTGTTCTATGACTAAGTAATTTTTTTAAATGTGTACATGTTTCATTTATACATTTATACATTTTTATATTTAAGAAATGAAAAATTAGAGACTTTACATTTCAAAAATCAGAGAAATAATACTAGGAAATTTCCCTGAGATGAGGGGTAGACATGTCCATATTGACAATGCCCTCCACATGTCCAGCACCTAGTAACATGTGTCAGGTTATATCATTGTAAACTTTTGGATCATTAAAGATTAAAGAGAAGATTCATGGATGCAAAAAAAAAAAAAAAAAAGATTTCCAGGTGAAAATGCTAGATATACAAGACTGACTGGAGTTCAGGGGCTAGGTCTGGGTGGAGACATAAATCCATGTCTTTAACATATACAGAATGGCATATGACATGGATCAGCAAACTGTAGCTTGTGGGCCAGATCTGGCGTGCTGCCTTTTTAAAAGTAGTTTTAATGAAACATAGCCACACCCATTTGTTTACACATTGTCTAAGGCTGTTTTCCTGTTACAGTGCCAGTGGTGGTGAGTAGTTACCACAGAGACCACGCAGCCTCAAAGTCTGAAGCATTTTCTGTGGACCTTTACAGAATAAGCTTACCAATCCTGGTATAAGAGAGCTAAAGGAGTGGGCATAGATAAGTAGAAAAAAGACTGAGAACAGGTCCTTGAAGTTCTTCTTTGAGGAGAGATCAAAGTGTAGGAGAAAATGACAGAGACCAATAAAGAGTAGACAATGAGCTTTGAGAAAAATCAGGGGATAGTGTTGTTCTGGAAGCTCCCTGAAACAAAAATCTATCAAAGGAAGAAATGATCAATGATGTTAGATGCTTCTGAGGATTGAGGATTGGCCATTGGATTTAACAGAGTAGAAGTTATTAGTCACCTGGATGATGCAAGTTTCTGTAGAGTGTAAGAGGACAAGCATGATTAGAGTGAGTCCAATGAGAATAGGAAGTAGAACTAGAGATAACAGAGAAAATTCTCTTCAGAAGTTTTGCTATAAATGGAAGCAGAGAAATGGGAAATAAGTGAAAGGGAGAGGGGTCATAAAAGTCATCCCCCAATCATGATGGGTCATCCTTTTTATGCTGATGGGAATGATTCTGTGGAAGGCTGAGCATAGAATTGCAAGGAAGATGGAAGAATTGCTGGAATAATCTCCTTGACCTGGGAAGAGGTCGGAGATCTAGTGCATGAGTGGAGAAGTTGGCCTTAGGCATGCAGCATTCATCCATATAGTAAAGAAAGGGAGGTATATGTTGTTTGAAGTAGGCCAGTAGGCAGACAGTGATGGGAGCTTGTGGATATTCTCTTCTGGTTGTTTCTATACTCTGAGTGAATTTGGAAGCAGGGGCATCTGCTCAAAGTGAGGTTTTAATAGAAAGTGTCACAATTTCTAAAAGAGAAGAGTGAGCATGGAAAAAATGTGCAGAAGCCTCTGGGAGTAAATGGATTTTGGAAATGCAGCAGGTTTGCTGAGACTGGTAAAGACCACTTGAGGTTAGTAGTCATGGCTTTCAAGTGAAAGCAGTCAGCATAGTGTGCTCTCTCCTTTGTTCTGGGGCATGGTGCAGGAGAGACATAGGGAGGAATTGTTTTAACCAGGATTGAAGTTTTGTCAGGTGGGTCAAATAAAGAAAGAACGGAAGAGGGAAGTTGAGGGAATCATCAAGGGGAGGGTTTTAATCTAGTTAGATTCTGACTTTTCTTTTGATGATAGTTGCATTCCTCAATGCTTTTATTGTTTTCCAAACTACTTAAACCATTTCTTCAGGTTTCTCAGCAGGAAGTTGCCCCATGAGAAAACCTGTCACTGTGCAGGTTTTTTTCCAGCTTTATTGTGATATAATTGGCATATAACACTGTGTGAATTTAAGGGGTCCAGTGTGTTGATTTGATATACTTACTTGCAAAATGATTTCTGCCATAGGTTAGCTAACACCTCCATTGCATCACATAGTTGCCGTTGCTTTTTTGTGGTGAGAACATTTAAAAATTATTCTCACCAATCTTAAAGTAATTAAGACGGTATTATTACTATCACTACCAAGCTGTACATTAGATCCCCACAGCTCATTCATCCAATAACTGGAAGTTTATCTGACCAACACTGTGCAGTTTTGTAAACTATAATAGCAATTTAAACTTTTGTTTTTAGAGTAAACATATTGTCTTATAAGATTAATTCATTATTTCTAAAGATTATCCTATGTGCATTATAGATTATTTGGTTCAGTCCAGGTTTAAGAATTAGAGGACCACTTACTTTATTGTGACTCACAGATGCAGGACTTTTTCATATAGCATGTTCCTTTCCCAGTGTCCAAACCAGTACTGGATCAACCTTGCTAATTCTGAAATGTTATTACTCTGAGAACATTGCAAAGCATTTGAATAAATAGACTTAAGTTGAAGTGATAGTAATGAACTACTAACAGAAAATTATAATGTTTCTTGAGGTTGCAAGTAAGAGAAGTTTGTTTCAATAGGCACTTTTCTCAAAAAAAAAAAAAAAAAAGGAGTTTTCACACTGAATTATCTAAGTGTGTCTGCCTTGCCTAAACAGGGTTGCTAGCATCTGTGAAAAGAGGTAGTAACTTCCATTTCACAAGTATGTTTGGAAAGTTTTTATAGTGCTGCTATTAATAAGTTCAAAAATCTACAGTACATTGAAAATATTGAAAGATAATATCACCATTATGTAGTTCCTTTGACATGTATTCTCTTTGGACAGCTTTACAAAAAGCTCAATACTCATGTGGCCTTAGTTGGTATGGAAATCTGGAATGATGAGGATAAAATAAAGATAACCCCAAATGCAAGCTTCACCTTGGAAAATTTTTCTAAATGGAGGGGAAGTGTCCTCCTCCGAAGAAAACATCATGATATCGCTCAGTTAATCACGTATGTATAGATTTTCCCCTTTGTATGTTAAATGATATTTAGCATAGAAACTTTCCAAAGCCTTGGCAAGGCAAGTGGTATCTCAGGGGATAGGGTAAGAGGAAGTGGCTTACACAATGGGGTTGAAGGTTTAAAAAGTACTCATTTGAATATTATGGTGAATATGCTCTTACCTTTGTTACAAGTATTTCTTTTTCTTTCATTTTTAAAGAAAAGCTAACAATTTAGCAATGATTCATCAGAATTTTGTCTGTTTTGATTAGGTATACAGAAAGGAAAGATGGGTTTAGATAATGGCAAGAGAAATTTTGATTCAATGTTTTTAAAAGACCTGATTAGCTTTAAGCACTAGTCAGGACAAACTTCTAGGATTGAAAGAAAATTGCATATTATATTCTAATCCCACACCTCTACCATCCTGCTGAAATGACTAATTAAAAAAAAAAAAAACAGGAAGTAAATCTGGTGACTATAAATTAGACAAGACTGCTGAGCATATGCCTCAAAAGAAATCAAGAAAATTCTGCTGGATAGTTTGCAGCTGGAATCAGATAGAAGGAAGCAGCAAGAAGTGACTTAAAATTATTCAAGTTTTACTTCCTAAGAAAACAGGAGTTGTTATAGGAAATAAGAATTAATTAATATTCTGTGTAGTTATCTACTACACATTACATATCAGCCCACAACTTCCTGACTTAAAATAAATCTTCTTAAGTGTCTGGTTCCTTGCCTGGTATGGCTGGAGCATGGGTGCTGGGTTGGTCATCTCTACATAAACAGCTTTCATGTGGCTAACTAGGACTGCCTCCAGCATGGCAGTCTCAGGGTTCTGGAGATCTTGCAAGGTTTCCCCCAGAAGAAGCATTCTAAGAGGACCAAGAGAAAGCTTCAAGACTTCCATGACTGAAACTTAGAAATTGCACAGTGTCTACTAGGTATTTATTCAAAGGATACAAAAATAATGATTCAATGGGACACCTGCACCCCAGTGTTTATAGTAACAGTGTCCACAACAGCCAAAATATCGAAAGAGCCCAGATGTCCATCAACAGATGAATGGATAAAGAAGATGTGATATATATATACACAATGGAATATTACTGAGCCATCGAAAAGAAAGAAATCTCGCCATTTGCAACTATGTGGATAGAACTAGAGTGTATTATGCTAAGTGAAATAAGTCAGTCGGAGAAAGACAAATACCATATGATTTCACTCATATGTGGAGTTTAAGAAACAAAATACATGAACATAGGGGAAGGGAAAGAAAAGTAAAATAAGATGAAAACAGAGAGGGAGGCAAACCGTAAGAGACTCTTAACTATAGGGAACAAACTTAGGGTTGCTGGAGGGGAGGTGATTGGGGGATGGGGCAATTGGGTGATGGGCATTAAAGAGGGCACAAAATGGCAATCCAATATAAAAAGATATGATGGAAGGAAATAACTGTCCTTTCACTTGTAAACTGAAAGTCATAGCCTTTACCTGACAAATTAACAAAAGGTATATATCTATACCTGGCATAACCAGGTAAGAACCTTGTGGTACAGCTATACTCTACCCACTGAAAACAGGAACCAAAATAGTTAACTCCATAACGGGAGAAGATTTTATTTATTATAAATGAGCTGGTAGTGAGTATTAAACCCACACAAATGCAGACTTAAGTAATTTTATAATATAATTTTTAAAGAGGATATAAATGCCATGAATCTTTAAAATATGTATAATGCAAAATACCATTTCAAAATAACAGATATCTGAGAACTTTCCAAAGGAAATGTAAAGTGGGAACAAGTTCTCCAATTTTCCTTATTTTGCATGGCAAAATTAATACTCTCCATTCTTGAGGATGATAACTGGGAAAATATAAGTTCAACTTTTTATGTAAATGCATCTACTAAGGGAATTTTTAAAATAATGCATTCTTTGCAAATTACTAAAGACAAACCAGGGCTAGGATCTTGAACAGATAGCAGAATAATACAAAGGCAGCACATGAAATCACTACAAATTGAAAGAAAAACAAAATGAACAAAACTGAAAAATAAAATTAAAATTACAAAAGACCAAACCAATTGCCTATGCAAATAAATGCAAGTGGTTCAAATTCCTTTTCAGTAACAAATATTTCAATAACATAAGTGCTTCAGTAACACAAATACATTCAGAATGGGCCCAAATTCCGAATCCCACTATAGCTAAAACAGTGCTAAAAGAGAACAAAGGCAAATGGATATAAAAATATATGAGAGAAAAATATAAATTAAAACAAAGCACATGTGATAATACTAATATACAAATATGTATATATACATATATTATAATAAATAATAAATAAATAATAAAATATATTTAATATTTTATGTATATATAAAATATTAAAAAGGTGTTTATATCCAGGTGCTTATATTTAGGTGATATGACAACCATTGCATATAAAAAAAGCCTAATTCAATTTCAAAAACTGAAGGAAATATTTAAGTTATTATTCACAATGAGAGTTTCTCTATTAACTGTTTAGAGTTCTGGATTGTCTATAGAACATATAGTTGAGAGTCATAAATTGTTATATCATTTTTTTTTCTTTCTTGCAGAGCAACAAAACTTTCTGGAACAACCGTGGGCCTTGCTTTCATGTCTACAATGTGCTCTCCTTATCATTCTGTTGGCATAGTTCAGGTTTGTTTGAAGATAAATAGTTTGTTCTACAATTCAAGTGTGTCAAATGCTCTTTTTTCTGAATCATGTAGGTTTTTTTTGTTGTTGTTGTTGTTGATATGGTAAATAACATGGATTGAATTTCAAATGTTGAAACAGTCTTGCATATCCAGTATAAACCCAGCATGGTCATAATGCATTATCTTTTTTATATCTTGCTGGATTCAACAAGCTAACATATCTTGAGGATTTCTATATTCCATATAATCATGAGGGATATTAGTCTGTAGTTGTCTTTTCCTGTTACGTGTTTTTCAGGTTTTGTTATTAGGGTAAATCTGGTCACATAAAATGATATATTCCCAACTCTTCAATTTTCTGGAATGTCTTAGCAAAATTGACATTATTCCTTCCTAAAATATTTGGTACAATTCATCAGTAAAACCATATGGGTCTGGCATTGTCCTTATGGAAAGGTTTTTAACTACAAATACAATTTCTTCCATAGATACAGGACTATTCAGGTTATTTATCTTTTCTTGAATGAGCCTTGGCAATTTGTATCTTTAAGGAAAGTGTCCATTTCATTTAAGTTGGCATAAATTTGTTGATGATATTCCTATAATATCCTTTTTTTATATCTGTAGAATTTTTTATATCTGTAGTGATGTCCTCTCTCATTCATGATATTAGTAATTTATGTCTTTTTCTCATGGTCAGTCTCACTAAGAGTTTATTAATTTTATTCATTTCTAAGAAACCGCTTTTGTTTTATTGATGCTCTGTGGTTTTCCTTCTTTCAGTTTCATTGATTTCTGCTCTTCTCTTGATTATTGAATTTCTTTTGCTTTCTCTGCATTTAATTTGTTCTTTTTTTTTCTATTACTTAAGGGAGAATATTAGATCATTCATTTGAGACTTCTTCTTTTCAAATGTAAACATTTAATGCATAAATTTCCTGCCATGCACTGCTTTAGCTGAACCCATCATATTTAGATATGTGTGTTTTCATTCAGTTAAAAATATTTTCTAATTTCTTTTCTGATCTCCTTTTTGATTCATGTATTATTTAGAAGTGTACTGTAATAATTTCCATTATGGTTTTTTTTAGTTTCATGTTGTTATGATCTGCGTATTCATTTGCTAGGGCTGCCATAACAAAATACCCCAGAGTGCATGGCTTAAACAACAGAAATGTATTTTCTGAGTTTTGGAGGTTAAAAATCCAAGATCCAGATGTTGGTAGGTTTGGTTTCTCCTGAGGTCTCCCCCGTTGGCTTGCAGATGGCCACCTTCTTGCTGTGTCCTCATGTGGCTTTTCCTCTGTGCACACATCCCTTCCTCTTTAGTCCTGTTGGATTAGGACCCCAGGAGGATAGTCTCATTTAACCTTAATTATCTCCTCAGAAGCCCTATCTCCAAATACAGTCACATTGGTGGTTAAGGCTTCAACATATGAATTGGAATGTGTGTGTGGGGGGGCACAATTCAGTCCATAATAGTCTAGGAACATACTTAGTAGAATTTCAATATTTTTAAACTTTTTGAGGTTTGTTCTTGGTCAGTACTGCATATGAACTTGAAAAAGAATATCTTCTGCTGTTATTGGATGGAGCATTCTGTAATTGTCAAGTTAACTTATAGTGTTGTTCAGTTCTTTTGAATCATTGATGTAGAAAGAGTAGTTAAGTATCCAAGTATAATTGTAGATTTGTCTATTCTTTCAAATCTATAAGTTTTCACTTCATGTATTTTGAAGCTCTGTTGTTAAGCAAATACACAAATAGAGTTGTCATGTCTTTTTGGAGAATTAATCCATTTATTATTTCATGTTCCTCTTTTTTCCCAAAATATTCCTGTTATGAAGTCTACCTTGTCTGTTATCATTATAGTTACTCTGACATTTGTGGCTAAAGTTTGCTTGATACAACCTTTTCCTTACTTGTATTTTTAGCATATATTTTTCTCTACATTTAAAGGTTTCTTGTAGACAGTATATATTTGGGTTTTACTTTTTATCTAATCTGACAATCTCTGTCTTTTATTTGGTGTATTTAAATCATTTATATGTAATATAATTATTGATATTGTTGAACTAAAATCTTCCATTTTGCTAGATCTTTGCTATTCCATCTATTCTATATTTTTCTACCCTCTTTAGGATTGAGGATTTTTGAAAATAATTTCATTTATTTCCATTATTAGCTTTTCATTTTTATCTCTCTTTATTTTTAATGGTTGTCTTTGTTTATTATATACCTCCACTTGTCTGTTTTTACCTTGAAATACTCTTGTCCTCAGTGTGCCTGGGTGGTGCTGTCAGTTAAGCATCAGACACCTGGTTTCACCTCAGGTCGTGATCTAAGGGTTGTGAGATCGAGCCCCACGTTGGGCTCCATGTTCAGCATGGAGTCTGCTTAAGACTCTCTCCCTCTGCCCCTCCTCCCTGCACTCTCTCCCTCTCTCTCTCTAAAAAAATAAATAAAATCTTAAGAAAAAAGAAATATTCTTGAGCTGCTTCGCATGTAGTATAAGGATATTATAGGAGTATACCTCTAATTACTCCCTTCGATTTTTTGTGCTATTGTTATCATATGCTTAACTTTACATACATTAAAAATACACAACATATTGTTACTAATTTTTCTTAGTCTTTCTCAATGCAATTTAAAATAAGAAAAAAATAGTATTATGCTTATCTTATCTTTACCTACACTCACCTTTATCACATTCCCAACACTCTCCATTGCTTTTTTTTAACACTCTCCATTTTTTTTGATCTTTTTTATTTTTATTTTTTTAACTTTATTTTACTATGTTATGTTAATCACCATACATTACATCATTAGTTTTTGATGACTGTTCCATGATTCATTGTTTGCATATAACCCCAGTGCTCCATTCAATACATGCTCTCTTTAACCCATCACCAGGCTAACCCATCCCCCCACTGCCCTCCCCTCTAGAACCCTCAGTTTGTTTCTCAGAGTCCATAGTCTCTTATGGTTCGTCTCCCCCTCCGGTTTCCCCCCCATCATTTTTCCCTTCCTACTATCTTCTTCTTTTTTTTTTTTTTTTTTTTTAAACACATAATGTATTATTTGTTTCAGAGGTACAGGTCTCTGATTCAACAGTCTTACACAATTCACAGCACTCACCATAGCACATACCCTCCCCAATGTCTATCACTCAGCCACCCCATCCCTCCCAACACCACCACTCCAGCAACCCTCAGTTTGTTTCCTGAGATTAAGAATTCCTCATATCAGTGAGGTCATATGATACATGTCTTTCTCTGATTGACTTATTTTGCTTAGCATAATACCCTCCAGTTCCAACCACATCATTGCAAATGGCAAGATTTCCGGGGTTTTGGGGATGGCAGCATAATATTCCATTGTATATATATACCACCTCTTCTTTTTTTTTTTTTTTTAATTTTTTTTTATTGTTATGTTAATCCCCATACATTACATCATTAGTTTTAGATATAGTGTTCCATGATTCATTGTTTGTGCATAACACCCAGTGCTCCATGCAGAACGTGCCCTCCTCAATACCCATCACCAGGCTAACCCATCCTCCCAACCCCCTCCCCTCTAGAACCCTCAGTTTGTTTTTCAGAGTCCATCGTCTCTCATGGTTCTTCTCCCCCTCCAATTTCCCCCCCTTCATTCTTCCCCTCCTGCTACATTCTTCTTCTTCTTTTTTTCTTTCTTAACATATATTGCATTATTTGTTTCAGAGGTACAGATCTGAGATTCAACAGTCTTGCACAATTCACAGCGCTTACCAGAACACATACCCTCCCCAGTGTCCATCACCCAGTCACCCCATCCCTCCCACCCCACCCCCCACTCCAGCAACCCTCAGTTTGTTTCCTGAGATTAAGAATTCCTCATATCAGTGAGGTCATATGATACATGTCTTTCTCTGTTTGACTTATTTCGCTCAGCATAATACCCTCCAGTTCCATCCACGTCGTTGCAAATGGCAAGATCTTATTCCTTTTGATGGCTGCATAATATTCCATTGTATATATATACCACATCTTCTTTATCCATTCATCTGTTGATGGACATCTTGGCTCTTTCCACAGTTTGGCTATTGTGGACATTGCTGCTATAAACATCGGGGTGCACGTAGCCTTTCGGGTCCCTACTTTTGTATCTTTGGGGTAAATACCCAGTAGTGCAATTGCTGGATCATATGGTAGCTCTATTTTCAACTTTTTGAGGAACCTCCATACTGTTTTCCAGAGTGGCTGCACCAGCTTGCATTCCCACCAACAGTGTAGGAGGGTTCCCCTTTCTCCGCATCCCCGCCAACATCTGTCATTTCTTGACTTGTTAATTTTAGCCATTCTGACTGGTGTGAGGTGGTATCTCATTGAGGTTTTGATTTGGATTTCCCTGATGCCGAGCGATATTGAACACTTTTTCATGTGTCTGTTGGCCATTTGGATGTCTTCTTTGGAGAAATGTCTGTTCATGTCTTCTGCCCATTTCTTGATTGGATTCTTTGTTCTTTTGGTGTTGAGTTTGATGAGTTCTTTATAGATTTTGGATACTAGCCCTTTATCTGATATGTCATTTGCAAATATCTTCTCCCATTCTGTCAGTTGTCTTTTGGTTTTGTTGACTGTTTCCTTTGCTTTGCAAAAGCTTTTTATCTTGATGAAGTCCCAATAGTTCATTTTTGCCCTTGCTTCCCTTGCCTTTGGCGATGTTTCTAGGAAGAAGTTGCTGCGGCTGAGGTCGAAGAGGTTGCTGCCTGTGTTCTCCTTTAGGATTTTGATGGACTCCTGTCTCACATTGAGGTCTTTCAACCATTTGGAGTCTATTTTTGTGTGTGGTGTAAGGAAATGGTCCAGTTTCATTCTTCTGCATGTGGCTGTCCAATTTTCCCAACACCATTTGTTGAAGAGACTGTCTTTTTTCCATTGGACATTCTTTCCTGCTTTGTCAAAGATTAGTTGACCATAGAGTTGAGGGTCCATTTCTGGGCTCTCTATTCTGTTCCATTGATCTATGTGCCTGTTTTTGTGCCAGTACCATACTGTCTTGATGATGACAGCTTTGTAGTAGAGCTGGAAGTCTGGAATTGTGATGCCGCCAGCTTTGCTTTTCTTTTTCAACATTCCTCTGGCTATGCGGGGTCTTTTCTGGTTCCATACAAATTTTAGGATTATTTGTTCCATTTCTTTGAAGAAAGTGGATGGTATTTTGATGGGGATTGCATTGAATGTGTAGATTGCTCTAGGTAGGATTGACATCTTCACAATATTTGTTCTTCCAATCCATGAGCATGGAACGTTTTTCCATTTCTTTGTGTCTTCCTCAATTTCTTTCATGAGTATTTTATAGTTTTCTGAGTACAGATCCTTTGCCTCTTTGGTTAGATTTATTCCTAGGTATCTTATGGTTTTGGGTGCAATTGTAAATGGGATCGACTCCTTAATTTCTCTTTCTTCTGACTTGTTGTTGGTGTATAGGAATGCCACTGACTTCTGTGCATTGATTTTATATCCTGCCACTTGACTGAATTCCTGTATGAGTTCTAGCAGTTTTGGGGTGGAGTCTAGTGGGTTTTCCACATAAAGTATCATATCATCTGCAAAGAGTGAGAGTTTGACTTCTTCTTTGCCAATTTGGATGCCTTTTATTTCTTTTTGTTGTCTGATTGCTGTGGCTAGGACTTCCAATACTATGTTGAATAGCAGTGGTGATAGTGGACATCCCTGCCGCGTTCCTGACCTTAGGGGGAAAGCTCTCAGTTTTTCCCCATTGAGAATGATATTCGCTGTAGGTTTTTCATAGATGGCTTTTATGATATTGAGGTATGTACCCTCTATCCCTATACTCTGAAGAGTTTTGATCAAGAAAGGATGCTGTACTTTGTCAAATGCTTTTTCTGCATCTATTGAGAGGATCATGTGATTCTTGTTTTTTCTTTTGTTAATGTATTGTATCACGTTGATTGATTTGCGGATGTTGAACCAACCTTGCAGCCCAGGGATAAATCCCACTTGGTCGTGGTGAATAATCCTTTTAATGTACTGTTGGATCCTATTGGCTAGTATTTTGGTGAGAATTTTTGCATCCATGTTCATCAGGGATATTGGTCTGTAATTCTCCTTTTTGATGGGGTCTTTGTCTGGTTTTGGGATCAAGGTAATGCTGGCCTCATAAAATGAGTTTGGAAGTTTTCCTTCCATTTCTATTTTTTGGAACAGTTTCAGAAGGATAGGTATTAATTCTTCTTGAAATGTTTGGTAGAATTCCCCTGGGAAGCCATCTGGCCCTGGGCTTTTGTGTTTTGGGAGATTTTTGATGACTGCTTCTATTTCCTTAGTGGTTATAGGTCTGTTCAGGTTTTCTATTTCTTCCTGGTTCAGTTTTGGTAGTTGATACATCTCTAGGAATGCATCCATTACTTCCAGGTTATCTAATTTGTTGGCATAGAGTTGCTCATAATATGTTCTTATAATTGTTTGTATTTCTTTGGTGTTGGTTGTGATTTCTCCTCTTTCATTCATGATTTTGTTGATTTGGGTCATTTCTCTTTTCTTTTTGATAAGTCTGGCCAGGGGCTTATCAATCTTGTTAATTCTTTCAAAGAACCAGCTCCTAGTTTCGTTGATCTGTTCTACTGTTCTTTTGGTTTCTATTTCATTGATTTCTGCTCTGATCTTTATTATTTCTCTTCTCCTGCTGGGTTTAGGCTTTATTTGCTGTTCTTTCTCCAGCTCCTTTAGGTGTAGGGTTAGGTTGTGTACTTGAGACCTTTCTTGTTTCTTGAGAAAGGCTTGTATTGCTATATACTTTCCTCTTAGGACTGCCTTTGCTGTATCCCAAAGATTTTGAATAGTTGTGTTTTCATTTTCATTGGTTTCCATGAATTTTTTTAATTCTTCTTTAATTTCCTGGTTGACCCATTCATTCTTCAGTAGGATGCTCTTTAGCCTCCATGTATTTGAGTTCTTTCTGACTTTCCTCTTGTGATTGAGTTCTAGTTTCAAAGCATTGTGGTCTGAAAATAGGCAGGGGATGATCCCAATCTTCTGGTACCGGTTGAGACCTGATTTATGACCTAGGATGTGATCTATTCTGGAGAATGTTCCATGGGCACTAGAGAAGAATGTGTATTCTGTTGCTTTGGGATGGAATGTTCTGAATATGTCTGTGAAGTCCATTTGGTCCAGTGTGTCATTTAAAGTCTTTATTTCCTTGTTGATCTTTTGCTTAGATGATCTGTCCATTTCAGTGAGGGGGG
>NW_022589756.1:4309614-4312450 GCF_004348235.1 Phoca vitulina
TTATCAATCTTGTTAATTCTTTCAAAGAACCAGCTCCTAGTTTCGTTGATCTGTTCTACTGTTCTTTTGGTTTCTATTTCATTGATTTCTGCTCTGATCTTTATTATTTCTCTTCTCCTGCTGGGTTTAGGCTTTATTTGCTGTTCTTTCTCCAGCTCCTTTAGGTGTAGGGTTAGGTTGTGTACTTGAGACCTTTCTTGTTTCTTGAGAAAGGCTTGTATTGCTATATACTTTCCTCTTAGGACTGCCTTTGCTGTATCCCAAAGATTTTGAATAGTTGTGTTTTCATTTTCATTGGTTTCCATGAATTTTTTTAATTCTTCTTTAATTTCCTGGTTGACCCATTCATTCTTCAGTAGGATGCTCTTTAGCCTCCATGTATTTGAGTTCTTTCTGACTTTCCTCTTGTGATTGAGTTCTAGTTTCAAAGCATTGTGGTCTGAAAATAGGCAGGGGATGATCCCAATCTTCTGGTACCGGTTGAGACCTGATTTATGACCTAGGATGTGATCTATTCTGGAGAATGTTCCATGGGCACTAGAGAAGAATGTGTATTCTGTTGCTTTGGGATGGAATGTTCTGAATATGTCTGTGAAGTCCATTTGGTCCAGTGTGTCATTTAAAGTCTTTATTTCCTTGTTGATCTTTTGCTTAGATGATCTGTCCATTTCAGTGAGGGGGGTGTTAAAGTCCCCCACTATTATTGTATTGTTGTCGATGTGTTTCTTTGCTTTTGTTATTAATTGCCTTATATAATTGGCTGCTCCCATGTTAGGGGCATAGATATTTACAATTGTTAGATCTTCTTGTTGGATAGACCCTTTAAGTATGATATAGTGTCCTTCCTCATCTCTTATTACAGTCTTTGGTTTAAAATCTAATTTGTCTGATATAAGGATTGCCACCCCAGCTTTCTTTTGGTGTCCATTAGCATGGTAAATGGTTTTCCACCCCCTCACTTTCAATCTGGGGGTGTCTTTGGGTCTAAAATGAGTCTCTTGCAGACAGCATATCGATGGGTCTTGTTTTTTAATCCAATCTGATACCCTGTGTCTTTTGATTGGGGCATTTAGCCCATTTACATTCAGGGTAACTATTGAAAGATAGGAGTTCAGTGCCATTGTATTGCCTGTAAAGTGACTGTTACTGTATATTGTTTGTGTTCCTTTCTGGTCTATGTTGCTTTTAGGCTCTCTCTTTGCTTAGAGGACCCCTTTCAATATTTGTTGTAGGGCTGGTTTCGTGTTTGCAAATTCCTTTAGTTTTTGTTTGTCCTGGAAGCTTTTTATCTCTCCTTCAATTTTCAATGACAGCCTAGCTGGATATAGTATTCTTGGCTGCATATTTTTCTCATTTAGTGCTCTGAATATGTCCTGCCAGTCCTTTCTGGCCTGCCAGGTCTCTGTGGATAAGTCTGTTGCCAATCTAATGTTTCTACCATTGTAGGTTACAGATCTCTTCTCCCGAGCTGCTTTCAGGATATTCTCTTTGTCTCTGAGACTCGTAAGTTTTACTATTAGATGTCGGGGTGTTGACCTATTTTTATTGATTTTGAGAGGGGTTCTCTGTGCCTCCTGGATTTTGATGCCTGTTTCCTTCCCCAAATTAGGGAAGTTCTCTGCTATAATTTGCTCCATTATACCTTCTGCACCTCTCTCTCTTTCTTCTTCTTCTGGGATCCCAATTATTCTAATGTTGTTTCGTCTTATGGTATCGTTTATTTCTCGATTTCTGCCCTCGTGATCCAGTAGTTGTTTATCTCTCTTTTTCTCAGCTTCTTTATTTTCCATCATTTGGTCTTCTATCTCACTGATTCTTTCTTCTGCCTCATTTATCCTAGCAGTTAGTGCCCCCATATTTGATTGCACCTCATTAATAGCCTTTTTGATTTCTACTTGGTTCGATTTTAGTTCTTTTACTTCTCCAGAAAGGGTTTCTCTAATAACTTCCATGTTTTTTTTAGCCCAGCTAGTATCTTTAAAGTGATGATTCTGAACTCTAGATCTGACATCGTACTAATGTCCGTATTGAGTAGGTCCCTGGCAGTCGGTACTACCTCTTGTTCTTTTTGTTGAGGTGATTTTTTCCGTCTTGTCATTTTGTGCAGAGGAGAATAGATTAATGAGAGAACAAAATGCTAGCAGGGTAACAACGTCCCCAGAAAATATACTCTAAACAAATCAGAAAAGACCTGAAGCAGTGGGAAAGGAAAGGGAAAGAGAGAAAAAAGAAAAGGAAAGAAAAAAAGAAAAAAGAAAAAGATAAAGATAAAAACAAACAAAAGCAGAACAAAACAAAACAAAACAAAAACAGAATGTGATCAAATATGATCAGGCTGGATTATAGATCAGTGCCACACACTAGATTTTGGGTGTATTTTGGTCTGTTAAAAGAAAGTCCCTCCCAAAATTTTAAAGAAAGAAAAACTTATATATGTACAAAAATAAGGGTTGATATGATGAAGGGATGGAATATGACTGTAAAGATGGAAATTATAAAAAATTTTAAAAAAGGATTTGATAAGTTGTTTGAAAAAAGAAAGAAGAGGATTAAAAAAAAAAGAAAGAAAGAAAAAAGGGAGAGAATGTGATCAGGCAGGGGAGTAGAAAAAAACCATACACTAGAGATTTAGAGTATATTTTGATCTGTTAGAAGAAACTATCTCAAGATTTTAAAGAGAGAACAACTTATATATATATGCCAAAAATACGGGTAACTACTATGAAGGGATAGAATATGACTTTAAAAATGAAAAATAAAAATGTTTTTTTTTAAAAAAGGGATTGATAAGATGTTGGTTGAAAAAGGGAAAAAGAAAAATTCAAAAAAAAAGAAA
>NW_022589756.1:4312550-4332550 GCF_004348235.1 Phoca vitulina
GCTGATCTTCTGGGGGAGGGGCCTGTTGCCGTGGTTCCCAAATGTCTTTGCCGGAGGCAAAATTGCCCCGCCCTTGCCGGTCCGGGCTAAGTAATCTGCTCGGGTTTGCTCTCCGGAGCTTTTGTTCCCTGCAAGCTTTCCGTACAGCTTTGGAGGCGGAGAGTGAAAATGGCAGCCTCCCAGTCTCCGCCCCGGCAGAGCCGAGAACTTGGGGTCCCGCTCCTCAGCGAGCCCCCAGAGAAAAGCAGTCAGTCACTCCCGTCTCCCCGGTCTCCGGCCGCACTCCGCGCTCACCCGGCCTGTGACCGCGCCTTTCTATCTGGCACCCGACCCCGGGTGGAGTCTCCAAACCCAGCAGATCCCCGCGGTGCGCTCCCGCACCTCTCCTCCCGGGGGAAGAAGGTGAGTCTCCCCGGATCTGCCGCTTGTTGGGTCCCTGCTGGAGGAGCTGTGGCCCGACTGTGCCGCGGATCACGGTTTATAGCAACCCCGAGCTGAGAGCCCGCGCCTGGTCTCCGTCTCTGCAGCCGGCTTCCCTGCTCCGATACTTGGGAGGTCTGCCGCACTCAGGCACCCCCGGTCTTTCTGTGATCCCGAGGGTCCTGAGACCACACTGTCCCGCGAGGGTTCCACCCCCCACTTCGCCACCAGAGTGACGTCCCTCAGCGGAGCAGACTTTTAAAAGTTCCGATTTTGTGCTCCGTGGCTCTATCACTTGCCAGAAGCGGCCGTCGGAGGCCCCTCCCCTGCCGTCTATCCTCCCGAATATCGCCTCGGATTCACTTCTCCGCACGTCCTACCTTACAAAAAGTGGTCGCTTTTCTGTTCAGAGAGTTGTTGCTCTTCTTTTCTTTGATCTCCTGTTGAGTTTGTAGGTGTTCAGAATGGTTTGATCCCTATCCAGCTGAATTCCTGAGAGGAGACGAAATCCAGGTCTCCTACTCCTCCGCCATCTTGCTCCGCCCCCCTATATCACCTCTTCTTTATCCATTCATCTGTTGATGGACATCATGGCTCTTTCCATAGTTTGGCTGTTATGGACATTGCTGCTATAAACATTGGGGTGCACATACCCCTTCAAATCCCTACATTTGTATCTTTGGGGTAAATACCCAGTAGTACAATTGCTGGGTCGTATGGTAGCTCTACTTTCAACTTTTTGAGGAACCTCCATACTGTTTTCCAGAGTGGCTGCACCAGCTTGCATTCCCACCAACAGTGTAGGAGGGTTCCCCTTTCTCCACATCCTCGCCAACATCTGTCATTTCTTGACTTGTTAATTTTAGCCATTCTGACTGGTGTGAGGTGGCATCTCATTGAGGTTTTGATTTGGAATTCCCTGATGCCGAGTGATGTTGAGCACTTTTTCATGTGTCTGTTGGCAATTTGGATGTCTTCTTTGGAAAAATGTCTGTTCATGTCTTCTGCCCATTTCTTGATTGGATTCTTTGTTTTTTGGGTATTGAGTCTGATAAGTTCTTTATAGATTTTGGATACCAGCCCTTTATCTGATATGTCATTTGCAAATATCTTCTCCCATTCTATCGGTTGTCTTTTGGTTTTGTTGACTGTTTCCTTTGCTGTGCAAAAGCTTTTTATCTTGATGAAGTCCCAATAGTTCATTTTTGCCCTTGCTTCCCTTGCCTTTGGCAATGTTTCTAGGAAGAAGTTGCTGTGGCTGAGGTCGAAGAGGTTGCTGCCTGTGTTCTCCTCTAGGATTTTGATGGACTCCTGTCTCACATTTAGTGAGTCTATTTTTGTGTGTGGTGTAAGCAAATGGCCCAGTTTATTCTTCTGCATGTGGCTGTCCAATTTTCCCAACACCATTTGTTAAAGAGACTGCCTTTTTTCCATTGGACATTCTTTCTTGCTTTGTCGAAGATGAGTTGACCATAGAATTGAGGGTCCATTTCTGGGCTCTCTATTCTGTTCCATCGATCTATGTGTCTGTTTTTGTGCCAGTACCATACTGGCTTGATGATGACAGCTTTGTAATAGAGCTGGAAGTCCAGAATTGTGATGCTGCCAGCTTTGCATTTCTTTTTCAACATTCCTCTGGCTATTCGGGGTCTTTTGTGGTTCCATACAAATTTTAGGATTATTTGTTCCATTTTTTTGAAAAAAGTGGATGGTATTTTGATAGGGATTGCATTGAATGTGTAGATTGCTCTAGGTAGCATTGACATCTTCACAATATTTATTCTTCCAATCCATGAGCATGGCACGTTTTTCCATTTCTTTGTGTCTTCCTCAATTTCTTTCATTAGTATTTTATAGCTTTCTGAGTACAGATATAGATATAGTATATAGATTCTTTGCCTCTTTGGTTAGATTTATTCCTAGGTATCTTATGGTTTTGGGTGCAGTTGTAAATGGGGTTTACTCCTTCATTTCTCTTTCTTCTGTCTTGTTGTGGGTGTATAGGAATGCCACTGATTTCTGTGCATTGATTTTATATCCTGCCACTTGACTGAATTCCTGTATGAGTTCTAGCAATTTTGGGGTGGAGTCTTTTGGGTTTTCCACATAAAGTATCATATCATCTGCAAACAGTGAGAGTTTTCTTCTTTGCCGATTTGGATGCCTTTGATTTCTTTTTGTTGTCTGATTGCTGTGGCTAGGACTTCTAATACTATGTTGAATAGCAGTGGTGATAGTGGACATCCCTGCTGTGTTCCTGACCTTAGGGGGAAAGCTTTCAGTTTTTCCCCATTGAGAATGAGTTTCGCTGTGCGTTTTTCATAGATGGCTTTTATGATATTGAGGTATGTACCCTCTATGTCTATACTCTGAAGAGTTTTGATCAAGAAAGGATGCTATACTTTGTCAAATGCTTTTTCTGCATCTATTGAGAGGATCATATGGTTCTTGTTCTTTCTTTGATTAATGTATTGTCTCACATTGATTGATTTGCGGATGTTGAACCAACCTTGCAGCCCAGGGATAAATCCCACTCGGTCGTGGTGATTAATCCTTTTAATGTACTGTTGGATCCTATTGGCTAGTATTTTGGTGAGAGTTTTTGCATCCATGTTCATCAAGGATATTGGTCTGTAATTCTCCTTTTTGATGAGGTCTTGTCTGATTTTGAGATCAATGTAATGCTGGCCTCATAAAACGAGTTTGGAAGTTTTCCTTCCATTTCTATATTTTGGAACAGTTTCAGAAGAATAGGTATTAATTCTTCTTTAAAAGTTTGCTAGAAATCACCTGGGAAGCCATCGGGCCCTGGGCTTTTGTTTGTTGGGAGATTTTTGATGATTGCTTCAATTTCCTTAGTGGTTTTAGTCTGTTGAGGTTTTCTATTTCTTCCTGGTTCAGTTTTGGTAGTTTATACATCTGTAGGAATGCATCCATTTTTTCCAGATTATCTAATTTGCATATAGTTGCTCGTAATATGTTCTTATAGTTGTTTATATTTCTTTGGTATTGGTTATGATCTCTCCTCTTTCATTCATGATTTTATTTATTTGGGTCCTTTCTCATTTCTTTTTGATAAGTCTGGCCATGGGTTTATCAATCTTGTTAATTCTTTCAAAGAAGCAGCTCCTAGTCTCATTGATCTGTTCTACTGTTCTTTTGGTTTCTATTTCATTGATTTCTGCTCTGATCTTTATTATTTCTCTTCTCCTGCTGGGTTTAGGCTTTATTTGCTGTTCTTTCTCCAGCTCCTTTAAGTGTAGTGTTAGGTTGTGTATTTGAGACCTTTCTTGTTTCTTGAGAAAGACTTGTATTGCTGTATATTTTCCTCTCAGAACTGTCTTTGCTGTATCCCAAAGATTTTGAACAGTTGTGTTTTCATTTTCATTTGTTTCCATGAATTTTTTTTTAAAGATTTTATTTATTTATTGGACAGTGAAAGACACAGCGAGAGAGGGAACACAAGCAGGGGGAATGGGAGAGGGAGAAGCAGGCTTCCAACTGAGCAGAGAGCCCAATGTGGGGCTTGATCCCAGGACCCTGGGATCACGACCTGAGCAGAAGTCAGACATTTAACGACTGAGCTACCCTGGCTCCCCTCCATGGATTTCTTAAATTCTTCTTTAATTTCCTGGTTGACCCATTCATTCTTTAGTAGGATGCTCTTTAGCCTCCATGTACTTGAGTTCTTTCCGACTTTCCTCTTGTGATTGAGTTCTAGTTTCAAAGCATTGTAGTCCGAAAATATGCAGGGAATGATCCCAGTCTTTTGATACTGGTTGAGACCTGATTTGTGACCTAGGATATGATCTATTCTGGAGAATGTTCCATGGGCACTAGAGAAGAATGTGTATTCTGTGGCTTTGGGATGGAATGTTCTGAATAGATCTGTGAAGTCCATTTGGTCCAGTGTGTCATTTAAAGTCTTTATTTGCTTCTTGATCTTTTGCTTAAAGGATCTGTCCATTTCAGTGAGGGGGTTGTTAAAGTCCCCTACTATTATTGTATTGCTGTCAATGTGTTTTTTTGATTTTGTTATTAACTGGCTTATATAATTAGCTGCTCCCATGTTAGGGGCATAGATATTTACAATTGTTAGATCTTCATGTTGGATAGATCCTTTAAGTAGGATATAGTGTCCTTCCTCATCTCTTATTATAGTCTTTGGTTTAAAATCTAATTTGTCTGATATAAGGATTGCCACCCCAGCTTTCTTTTGGTGTCCATTAGCATGGTAAAAGGTTTTCCACCCCCTCACTTTCAATCTGGAGGTGCTTTGGGTCTAAAATGAGTCTCTTGCAGACAGCATATTGATGGGTCTTGTTTTTTTATCCATTCTGATACCCTGTGTCTTTTGATTGGGGCATTTAGCCCATTCACATTCAGGGTAACTATTGAAAGATATGAATTTAGTGCCATTGTATTGCCTGTAAGGTGACTGTTACTGTTTATTGTCTGTGTTCCTTTCTGGTCTATGTTACTTTTAGGCTCTCTCTTTGCTTAGAGGACCCCTTTCAGTGTTCTTGTAGGGCTGGTTTTGTGTCTGCAAATTCCTTTAGTTTTTGTTTGTCCTGGACGCTTTTCATCTATTCTTCTATTTTCAATGACAGCCTAGCTGGATATAGTATTCTTGGCTGCATATTTTTCTTGTTTAGTGCTCTGAATATATCATGCCAGTCCTTTCTGGCCTGCCTGGTCTCTGTGGATTTGTTGTCAGTCTAATGTTTCTACCATTGTAGGTTACAGATCTCTTGTCCCAAGCTGCTTTCAGGATTTTTTCTTTGTCTCTGAGACTCATAAATTTTACTATTAGATGTCAGGGTGTTGATGACCTATTTTTATTGATTTTGAAGGGGGTTCTCTGTGCCTCCTGGATTTTGATGTCTGTTTCCTTCCCCAAATTAAGGAAGTTCTCTGCTATAATTTGCTCCAATATACCTTCTGCCCCTCTCTCTTTCTTCGTCTTCTCGGATCCCAATTATTCTAATATTGTTTCATCTTATGGTATCACTTATCTCTTGAATTCTGCCCTCGTGATCCAGTAGTTGTTTATCTCTCTTTTTCTCAGCCTCTTTATTTTCCATCATTTGGTCTTCTATATCAATAATGCTCTTTTCTGCCTCATTTATCCTAGTAGTTAGAGCCTCCATTTTTTTATTGCACCTCATTAATAGCCTTTTTTATTTTGACTTGGTTAGATTTTAGTTCTTTTATTTCTCCAGAAAGGGTTTCTCTAATATCTTCCATGCTTTTTTCAAGCCCAGCTAGTATCTTTATAATCGTCATTCTCAACTCTATTTCCAACATGTTACTAATGTCCATATTGATTAGGTCCCTGGCAGTCGTACTGCCTCTTGTTCTTTTTTTTTGAGGTGATTTTTTCCATTTGTCATTTTGTCCAGAGGAGAATAGATGAATGAGAGAAGAAAATGCTAACAGTGGTAACAATAACCCCAGAAAAATATACACTAAAGAAATCGGAAGAGCCCTGAAACCGGGGGAAAGAAAGGGAAAGAAAGAAAAAAGAAAAAGAAAAAGATAAAAAAAAAAAGAATGTGATCAAATATGATCAGGCTGGTGAATAGATCAGCGCCACACACTAGATTTTGGACGTATTTTGGTCTGCTAGAAGAAAGTGCCTCCCAAAATTTTAAAGAAAGAATAACTTATATATGTACAAAAATAAGGGTAAATATGATGAAGGGATGGAATATGACTGTAATGATAAAAATTATAAAAGATTTTATAAAAGGAATTGATAAGAAGTTGGTTGAAAAAAGAAAGAAGAGAAAAATAAAAAAAGAAATAAAAGGGAGAGAATGTGACCAGGGAAGGGACTAGAACAAAGACATACACTAGAGATTTAGGGTCTATTTTGATCTGTTAGAAGCACTTGTATCCCAAAATTTTAAAGAGAGAACAACTTCTATATAAAGCAAAAATAAGGTTACCTACTATGAAGGGATAGAATATGACTCTAAAAATGAAAAATGAAAAAGATTTTTAAAAAAGGGATTGATAAGATGTTGGTTGCAAAAGGGAAAAAGAAATATTCAATAAAAAAAAAAGAAATTAAAAAAATTAGCTTTGAAAGACTAAAGAATTAGGGGGGAAAAAGCCATGAATTCTATGTGCTGTATTCTCCCAGCACTGGAGTTCTGCCGTTCTCATTGATGGGTAAACTTGGTCTTGGCTGGCTGTTCTCGCTGATCTTCTGGGGGAGGGGCCTGTTGCCATGGTTCCCAAATGTCTTTGCGAGAGGCGGAATCTCCCCGCCCTTGTGGGTCCGGGCTAAGGAATCTGCTCGGGTTTGCTCTCGGGAGCTTTTGTTCCCTGCAAGCTTTCCATACAGCTTTGGAGGCAGAGAGTGAAAATGGCGGCCTCCCAATCTCTGCCCTGGAGGAGCCGAGAACTCGGGGCCCCACTCCTCAGTGCGCCCCCAGAAAAAAGCAGTCAATCACTCCCGTCTCCCCGGTCTCTGGCCGCAGTCCGTGCTCACCTGGCCAGTGACCCAGCATTTCTTTCTCTGGCACACAAACCGTGTGGAGTCTCCAAACCCAGCAGATCCCTGCGGTGCACTCCCACGCCGCTCCTCCCAGGGGAGGAAGGGGAGTCTCCCTGGATCTGCCCCTTGTTGGGTCCCTGCAGGAAGAGCAGGGGCCCGACTGTGCCACGGATCATGGTTTATGGCAACCCCGAGCTGAAAGCCCGCACCTTGGCTCCGTCTCTGCAGCCGGCTTCCCCGCTCTGATACCTGGGAGCTCTGCTGCACTCAGGCACCCCCAGTCTTTCTGTGACCCCGAGGGTCCTGAGACCACACTGTCCCAGCAGGGGTTCCAGCCCCCGCTTAGCCACCGGAGTGACGTCCCTCAGCGGAGCCGACTTCTAAAAGTTCCGATTTTGTGGCCCACGGCTCTATCACTTGCCAGAAGCGGCCGATGGAGGCCCCCTCCCCCGCCGTCTATCCTCCCGAATATCGCCTCGGATTCACTTCTCTGCACCTCCTACCTTCCAGAATGTGGTCGCTTTTCTGTTCAGAGTTGCTATTCTTTTCTTCGATCTCCTGTTGAGTTCATAGGTGTTCAGAATGGTTTGATCCCTATCTAGCTGAATTCCTGGGACCAGACGAAATTTAGGTCTCCTACTCCTTCGCCATCTTACTCCTTCTCAACACCCTCCATTTCTTTATATAGCTACAAGTTTCTATCTGGTATATACATATTTTTTCTTCCAGAAGATTTGTAAAAAATATTTCCTGTAATACAGGTCTGCTCTCAATGAATTCTTTTAGTTGCTTCAGATAACTCTACCTCTCTTTTATTTTTGCATGTATTTTCACTGGGTTTGTAATTCTGAGTTAATAATGTTTTACTTTCAGCACTTCTAATGATTTCACTTCACTGTCTGCTGGATTGCAGAGTTCCTGATGAGAAGAAGTCTGCTGTAAACTTTATCTTTGTTGCTCTAAAATGTGTCTTTTTTTTCTACTTCAAGATTTCCCCTTTCTTTTTAATTTTCTTCAGTTTGATTATAATTATGATATAACTAAATGGGTTTTTTGGGAGAAATGGTTAATTTATCCCACTTAGTGTTCTCTGAACTTCTTGGGCCTGGGGCTTGTATCCGTGATGAATTTTGGAAAATTCTGGGCCATTACTTCTTCAAATATTTCTTCTATTTCATTCTGTCCCTTTTTTCTTCCAGGGATACCAATTACATGTATCTGTGACCATTCTATATTGCCCCTCAAAACTTGTATCCTCTGTTCTGCTGTTTGTTTGTTTTCTTTTTTATTCTTTTTGCACTTTGTGTTTCCGTTGAGTAATTTTTGTTTAACTATTAAGACCAGTGATTATTTCCTCAGCTATTCCAAATCTACTGTTAAGCCTGTTGAAGACATCATTCATCTCTGTTATTGTCTTTTTCATTTCTAGCATTTCCATTTGAGTCTTTCTTATGGTGTCCAGCTCTGCTGAAATTTCTCATCCAAACTTGTGTGCTATTCATCTTTTCCACTGGAGCTTTTAACCTATTAATCATAGTTACTTTAAAGTATCGTCTGATAGTTCTAACATCTGTGTCAGATATGAATCTGGATCTGTTGATTGGTAGGGTATTGCTTTTCTTTCTTTTTTTCTTTTTCATTTTCTTGGATGACCTATTATTTTCTGTTGAAAGTCAGATATCCTGTGAAAGACATTAGTCCAAGGTGTGTGTGTGTGTGTGTGTGTGTGTGTGTGTGTGTGTGTGTTTTGGCCTGGAAATGATCAATTCTTTCCTTCTGCTAGGCCTCTTGCTTGAGGATTTGAATCAATCTAGCAGTAATTGAGTTGGGTTTGGGATTTTGTTGTTGTTGCTATGACTACTCTCAGTACATCACAGGCTTTAAATTCCTCTCACATTATTTTGTGTTTAAGGTTAAAGCTGGTTTTCCAGATGGTTTTTCTTAGTGTGCGCTTCATGCTCATCTTTAGGTCTTTACTGGATTCCCCAGAGTTTTTTATGCTGTTGGCTCTCCCTCCTCAGTAGGTTGTTGTTACTTGTTACTGGATGATCATTAGACTTCTGGTAGGAGGAGGGCATTCTCCTTTGTTCTTATTAAGTCTCAGTCTGGTGTCCCTTAGTGTCTGGGGTAGGTCCTTATAGTGATCTTGCTCCACTGCCAAGTGGTGGAGACCTCTAATGACATAGCCCAGCATGTATTTCTGCCCTTCCTTCCCCCTCCCTCCAAGGGTAGAGGCTTGTGTGTGTGTGTGTGTGTGTGTGTGTGTGTGTGTGTGTGTGTTTCCCTTCCGTTCCTGTTTTAGAGTTGCTTTGAGACTTCACCAGTGCTCTAGGTGACAGGATTTGTTGCCCTTTCTCTCAGAAGCTTAAGCCCTTTAGCTAGGTTTAGGGCTAGGACTAGAGTAAGGCAAGGGAGACACTCATTTCACCCTGAGTCTGGTCATGTTTGTTCCGTAGCAGAGATAGAGGAGAATGATCCTGGAGGGGTTTCATGCCTTTTCTGCTGCTGCTCCCCTTCTCCAGGCCCACTCTATGAGGGAAGCTTTCTCAGAGCTTTCACTTGGTGAGGTCCATGTGGAGAAATACCAGTAAGTAGGTGGGAATTCCCCTATGTCTGAAGCTCCCACATTTTGTATATTCTCTTGCTGTACCACACACACTCTGCCTTTATCAGTTTTAAGGGTTTTTTTGGTGTTGTTTTTTTTTTTGGTATGAGTTATTACTGGCATCTGGTAGTGTCTGGTATCTGGTAGTGTAAACAAATATTCATGCTCTGACTTTCCCTATAGATGTAAGCCTACCTTTCCTTGGATTTCAGGTTTGTTTGTTGCCTTGTGACCTCAGCTCTGGATGAGTTCTATAAATTATGAATCTTACTATGTCCAGTGCTTTATTTATTGTAAGTTTGGGAGTGACACTCTTTCCAGCCTTCTATAATCTGGTGGTAAGGAGCAGGAGTAGTGGTTTCTCTTTTGATTTTATCTGGTTTTAGTCTTAGGCAGGTCCTGGGTCTCAGAGGTAAAGCTTTCTTAAGGATCCTGCCCATCCTTCCAATGGCAGCAAAACTCTCCTTTCTATCTTTTGCCGGTCTTTTGAGGAAGAGTTTCCTGACTCTCCTCAGTGGGAGGAAAACTCAATTAATATCAATATAGGATCCTGGGCTCAAGATTTTTGTCTTCCTGTATCAGGAGTAGAGGGTGTGTGTGTGTGTGATTAAACCCATCCCCTGCCCATATTGGGTCTTCAGTTCTGCCTTAGGTTGTCAGAACTTGCTATTTCTCTCCCCAGTGGCTTCTGGCTTCTGTTCCTTAAAAGAGAAAGATTTGGATATGGCTTATGCTCTTTTCCTGCAGCAACAGCTACTTCACTCCTTCTGGCCCATTCCACCAAGGGAAGTTCTTTCTGTTCTACTACCTGGCTCCCAATGTCTATCATGAGCTCCTAGAGAGGAGGTCTCTGGAGAAATGTCTATAAGTGTGTGCAAAGCACCCTTGTTTCTGAGGTCCTGCAGATTCTATACTCTTGCACTGACCCATACTAGGCCTTTAGCAATTCATTTAAGAATTCAAATGAATTACTTCCCCACTTGCAGGTACCTGGCATCTCCTCCTCTATGCCTTGCTGGAGATAAACCAGTTCTTATGTCCAATCTGTACTTGGGACGGCCTGTCTCTTCTTAGTTTCCAGGATCTCTGGATGTCCTGCAACCATAATTGACTGATAGATTCAAAGAAAATTATAATTAAGTTTATCTGCCTAGTCCTTGTTTCTAGTGCAAGAGTAATGTTCTTTCCAGCTTTCTACATCCTAGGTGGAAGTGTGATATATATATATATATATATATATATATATATATATATATATATATTATATATATATATATATATGAGTCTGGTTTTGTGATAAGCTTCATAAGGTGACCAGAAAAGTAAAATATATTTTTTCTTTTCTTTTTTAAAGATTTTATTTATTTGAGAGAGAGAGAGAATGAGAGAGAGAGAGAGAGAGCACACGAGAGGTGGGAGGGTCAGGGGGAGAAGCAGACTCCCCACTGAGCAGGGAGTCCAATGTGGGACTCGATCCTGGGACTTCAGGATCATGACCTGAGCTGAAGGCAGTCGCTCAACCAACTGAGCCACCCAGGTACCCCAAATATATATTTTCTAAATTGAAAGAGCTTACCATAAAATTGGAAGAGAAATTAGACTACTTAAAGCAATACTTAATAATATATGATAGTAGAATTGAAAACTGCAGTAGGAATCCAGAGGAGAGGATTATTAATGAAGATGAATATGGTCAGGAAATGTAGCTGTAAAATAAACTTCAAAGGGTGGGTAAGGTTTAGAGAGGGGGAAGAGAGAATGGAGTTCATTCCAAAGGAAAAAAAAATTAAGTTACGAAAATAATTGTTTAAAGGAAGATACTATAAATTTAAGGAGTCTCACGTAAGGCAATGTGGAAAGTCTAAACATATTTTCATTTTTCTTAATTTTTTTTTTTTTTGGTTTGTTTTTGTTCCCACTTGAGTAACTCCATCTTACTAAATAGCAAGGTTTACCAGGTTCATCCTGACAGAATGATTAAATATCATGAATTGTATTAACTTCCTATCTTACACAGGTGTTCCTTGTTTATGAGTCTTGTACCATGCTGTATGGATCTCTTTATTTGGTTCTTTGGAATGAAGTAGATAAGGAAATCAGGTTTCTGTGGGTGGGTGTAACTGGCAGATTCCTGTCTCCCCACTGGAAAATTACAGCCTGCGGTGATTCTGTAGTGCTGTTTTATTGCTCCTGAAAAACCTGGAGCCCCCAGTCCAACATTTCTAATCAGAAATAATCTGGTAATGAAGTTGGCTACTAGCCAGACTTCATGCAATGGGGCAAGTCTAGAAGCGACTGATGTCTAGTCTTGGTGGTAACAGAATTGAAAAAGATACCAATGGTACTAAAGTCCTGGTATTAAAGTTAACAAACACTTTCAGATCCCCATTAGCTAAACATATCAAAGGCCTTCAATCAAATTAGAAGGTATTAAAAGTCAGCTGGGGGCGGGGGGGGGGGGCGCTGGAGGTAGATCAGTTTAAAAAATTCTGATTCCTTATCATCATTGAAGACATTTTGCCACTATCTCTCATGGCAAGAAACCACAGAAACGTTTCTCATCATAAATATTCCCCATGTACAAGAAAAAAGAGCAAGCAATGTGCCCTGTGATGCACATTCAGTACCAAAGTTGTGTGTGTGTGTGTGTGTGTGTGTGAGAGAGAGAGAGACAGACAGACGACAGAGGCAGGAGGAGAGGAAAGGAAGAGAGAAGGGGAGGGAGAGAAAGAGACATGGTGAGTAGTGAAAAAGCTGAAGGTAAAATCACTCAGCCCCAGTTAGTAAAACGAATTATACCCTGAGTTATAATTTAGTTTGAAAACCAGAGGATCTGTTTCCTTATTCTCGCCCTTAGGACCACAGTGACAACATGCTTAGAGTAGCAGGGACCATGGCCCATGAAATGGGTCATAACTTTGGAATGTTTCATGACTCCTATGTTTGCAAGTGCCCTTCTACAATATGTGTGATGGACAGAGCACTAAGGTGAGGCTCTCTGGGAAGATGCTTTCTGCTCCAGTTTTTGGTTCACTCTGGGCTGTATCTTTGCTATATCTTTCATGTCATCTTCAGCAACACATTCAAGCTTTTAAATATTAAATAGTATAATCATGAATGCATATCTATACCAGACCACTTTATCCCTCATCTATATGCAATATTTTTCATTAACTAAGACATCATTGAAACATATTATGTCTTTGCTGTTGGCGTGATTGATATTTTTAACTTCATCTTATCTACACAAGACCTGGTTTCAGAAAATCTTTAGTATTTATCAAATTTTCAATGAATTCAGATTGGGTGGGTTCTAGGAGAACATCCTTGCAGGAGCATAAAGAAATGATACATTCTTGCCTTGCCTAAGCAAAGTTTCCAGGGAATTTTATCTTTAAAAATCCCCAAATCCCTTTTATATATGTATTTCCTCTCTTCTATTTCCCTGTCCCAGCTCACTCAATCTAGGATTAGTCTCCTAGGCCATTCCCCAAAATACCTGATTATGGTGGCTGCCAGTCACATACCTTTGTTATCTCTCCCAGATACTACTGCATTTTTAAACCTCATCTTTATTTGTGAAATGAAAAAATTCTCCCAAAAGTAATTCCTCTGAAGGAAAGTGAATTCTTAGACACATAAATAAGTATGACTTTACTACCTGTAGGACTTCACAACCAAAATGACCTAAGGCTGAATAAGATCATCTGGATAAGTCAGACACATCTTTGTTTTTTTAAACAGCAGCCCGGATGCTACACTTTAAGATCTGATGTATTTTTTCATTAAGCTGGAGGTGTTTGTGTCCATCCAGGGCTAATTCAGGTACACAAATGAGCTCATGATTTAGCAGTTGGGCAGTGGATTGGGTTTAATCTTTTTTTTTTTTTTTTAAGATTTTATTTATTTATTTGAGAGAGAGAATGAGAGAGAGAGAGAGAGCACAAGAAGGAGGAGTGGAAGAGGGAGAAGCAGATTCCCCGCTGGGCAGGGAGCCCAATGTGGGACTCGATCCCAGGACTCCAGGATCATGACCTGAGCCGAAGGCAGTCACTCAACCAACTGAGCCACCCAGGCTCCCTGGGTTTAATCTTTTAGGGCAGGTTTTGGGTGTATCATCCCCAGTGTGTGATATTGCTCCCTTCCTGCTCAGCGTGACTGTGTTCCATTTTCTCTTTCCTTATCGTCATAGCTTCTATATACCTACAGACTTCAGTTCCTGCAGCCGCATCAGCTATGACAAGTTCTTCGAAGATAAATTATCAAATTGCCTTTTCAACGCTCCATTGCCTACAGATATCATATCCATCCCAATCTGTGGGAATCAGTTGGTAGAAATGGGAGAAGACTGTGATTGTGGGACTCCTGAGGTACCACCAAATACTTTCTAAAATGATCTAATTTGTTTTTCAGTTGCTGAGAGGATAAACTATAAAATTATATTATTACTCTGAAATTGTGCATTTCTTATAATTTTGCCTATGTTTATTTGTAGACATTTGTCGGGCCAGTGACTACTGCATTGCTTAGCAGACCTTCCTAATTTCCTTCTTGGGGTTCTTTCCCCATTTCCTGATTTTTAAGAACCACTCAACAACTGGGCTTTATATCCTCATCCCTCTCTTTCTGGCAGAAATAACTTCACTTTCCTTATGTGGCTATGACCTGCTGAGCAGTTACTTTAGGGACAGCACCACAACAGCACTCAGAGGGTGTAAGTGGCTTGCCCAAGGTCACAGAGCTGGTAGAGGGAGAGGCCAAGATGAAGACTCAGGTGTTTGTTTTGGCAATCCTGGGGACATCTTGCACTGAGATTTAGTTCTTCTCTTTGTGACTTAAGAGTTTTTACCATTGTGAGTCCTAGTCTGATCCCACCCTATTAACAAGGTAGCCAGGGTTCTGAAAGGGATCTTTGTCTCCGTTTTATCAACACTTAATATGAGTGACATGTCAAGGCTTCAAGGGGTCATCTCTTCAGTAAATTCAAAATACGACCACAAATGTATTCATTCTATGAGAAAGGAATCTTTCCAAGATGATGTTTATATTTGAAATAAGAGCAAGAGTTTTAACCCTAAAATGTTGTAATTCTCTTAGGGAACCTAAACAGCTATAAGAGGAAGTTTCCAAGGTAGGAGCTTCCCCAAAGCCTCATGCAGATGCCTGATATCTCAGAAACAAGGTGGGGAGAGCAAGACACAGTCTATTGCTTTATGCAGAGTTGAATTAAATGTCAAAATTGCATAAAGAACTATACTTTTAGATTTTTAGTACATGTCCTAGAGATTTATTTTATTGCTGGATAGGTACAAAACTGATGAGCTCAACTAATTATGTTTTTAACTATTTAAACTTTTTTTTTTTTAAGATTTTATTTATTTATTTATTTTTTGACAGAGAGAGACACAGCGAGAGAGGGAACACAAGCAGGGGGAGTGGGAGAGGGAGAAGCAGGCTTCCCGTGGAGCGGGGAGCCTGATGTGGGGCCCGATCCCAGGACCCTGAGACCATGACCTGAGCCGAAGGCAGACGCCCAACGACTGAGCCACCCAGGCGCCCCTGTTTTTAACTATTTAGATAAATTTTATTTTATTTTATTTTATTTTCCTTGAATAACATGTTTATTGCTCAGATAACCTTAAGAAATGTTACATATACTATTTGCCTCTGGAAAGTCACAGTGAGCCTTGTGTATTAAAGGCTCTGAAAAGTTCTGCAATAAACAGTTGTGCTTTTTAAATTTTTTTCTTATGTTTAATTAGCCAGCATATAGTACATCATTAGTTTTTAATGTAGTGTTCAATGATTCATTAGTTGTATATAAATTTTATTTTAAAAAACTATCCTTTTTCCTTTTGTTTTCTTTGATATTTTACCAAAAATAGATCATTTTCAGTACTACCGTGGGAGGCTGAGTGAACTAGAGGAGATACTCAAATTTAAAAAGATGTCAGTAGACTTCAGATATGTGACAAATCACCAGTGGCTCCAAAATCTGTTTTTCTAATGTTGAACTTTGTTCTATCTTTTATTTTCCTGAAAATTATTTTCAGACTATATCACAGTAGGATCTGTATGGTGAAAAAATTATATTATGAGTTGTAGTGAAACAAGAGCAAAAAATTGAGACCCAATCTAGCATTTGCATTTATTTCTGGTATTTCTCAGGAATGTACCAACATTTGCTGTGATGCTAAAACTTGTAAAATCAAAGCAAGTTTTCAATGTGCATTAGGAGAATGCTGTGAAAAATGCCAGGTAAGATTATTATTTTATTTTATTTTATTTTAATAATTATGATTACCGTTTATTTTTCTATATTAAAAATCTCAGTGATTATGTTAAATGAAATAGCAAAGCACTAGTTTTCTGTTTATAAAATAACACTGCCTACCATTTATATATGAGTGTTTATAAACATGGGCTATTTGATCCCCCAAGAACCCTTTGAATTAGGTATTATTATCTCGTTTTGCTCTTTTTTTTTTTTTTTAAAGATTTTATTTATTTATTTGAGAGAGAGAGAACGAGAGACAGAGAGCATGAGAGGGAGGAGGGTCAGAGGGAGAAGCAGACTCCCCGCCGAGCAGGGAGCCTGATGTGGGACTCGATCCCGGGACTCCCAGGACCATGACCTGAGCCGAAGGCAGTCGCTTAACCAACTGAGCCACCCAGGCGCCCTCTCGTTTTGCTCTTGAAGGAACAGAAGCTCAGAATAGAAAATGTGCAACATAATAGAGCCACTGAATGGCAAACTCCAAATACGACCTGTTCCAAAGCCAATGCTGGGGAATAAAACCTGCCTCTGCTTCTGATGCCACAGAGCCTTCTTGCACCAAACCTCACAATTGGTTGCATATTCCTTTAAAAATGGGTTCAGTGGAAAAGCTTTTGTTTTAAATAATGTGGGGTCTCCCCTATCTTTGACTTTGAAGTCACTTCAGGGTGAATTTCTTAGAAAACAGACATAAAGTAAGGATTCTGTGTCATTTTCTCTGTGGGGCGTGTTGACTTTCCTTTCACGTTCAAGTTTAGGATTTTACCTTCTATTGTTGCACAGAATTCTCTATTATGATTATTCGTTTATATGTCTGTTTCCTTAGTAAAACTGACTTCCGAGGGCAAGGGACTGATTCATCCTCACCTGCCACAGGGTGGTACCTGTGTACCTCACCTACCACCTACTACATTTTAAATGCTCAAGAACTGTTTGCAGAATGAATGTGTAGATAGATGGCATACCAGGTTATAGGTAGTATTGGGGAATTTTTTTTTTTAATGTCAGAAGGAGAGGAAAGAAATAAAAGAGGCCAAAAGGAAGAAAATTTGAGAACTTAAGTCGTATTCAACAAGTGTTGATTAAATGCTGTTTGTTGGAGATTGTGGAAATTTAAAAAAAAGTAGTCTTTGACTTCAAAGAACATGCTGTTTCTTTAGGGTAATGATATACATACCTGAAACAGATGAAAATATAGTGCATGATTAAGTGCCCAGGTAGACATTATAAGGATATACCCTTTGTGTAATGCTTTCCACTTAAATTTTCACTTAAGTTCTATAATGACTCTATAAAGGAAATATTAGATGGGGAAATGGATTTTCAGAGAGATTAAGTCCCTTTTCTAAGGCATACACCCAGCCCCTGGTAGAGCCAAGATTTAAACCCATATCTTCCAAATCCAAATTCAAGGCTCTTCCCATCATGTGTAGGAAGAAAAGGCAACAATGTGCCCTGAAGACGTCAGAGGAGGCTTCGTGGAAAATGAGGCTGTCACTAGTCTTAAAGTAAGGCGTAGATTTTACATAAGTAGACAAAAAGAGAAAAACACTCCTAAATGAGGCGGCTGAGGGAAAGAATAAAATAAGCATGGCTCACGTGATGGCTGGTAAGAAAGCTTGTCTGGCTGGAGCAGGGGGGGTTGAATTTGGAGGGTCATGTATGATCTAATTAAATTTTGGATTCCATTCTGTCATCAATGTTAAGATACTGAAAGTTTTCTGATGATAGGGAAGCATGCTTGCTCACCTCAACTAGGGAAAGATATGCTTCCAGTGTCTCTACAGGCCTCTTCAGATCTGCATAAATGGCAGAAGTTGTCTAAGGTTTCTCTCAGGCAGTAAGGGCAAGATTTGCAGGAATAGAATGCGATGGAATTAATACATCAAATGCATATCCAGGCGCCTGGGTGGCTCAGTCGTTAAGCGTCTGCCTTCGGCTCAGGTCATGGTCCCAGGGTCCTGGGATCGAGCCCCGCATCGGGCTCCCTGCTCAGTGGAGAGCCTGCTTCTCCCTCTCCCACTCCCCCTGCTTGTGTTCTCTCTCTCGCTGTGTCTCTCTCTGTCGGATAAATAAATAAAATCTTTAAAAAAAAAAAAAAAAATGCACATCCAGTTATTTCTCCCCCATAAGAAATCATTTCATAAGAAGAAGTGAGTTGAAAAGAAACATTTGAGCATACAATAAAAGGAATTAAGGATTAGGAAACACGATGCCTGGGAAAGTCTCAGAGCATGCTGATCTGGTGCTTGTAAATTTACCTTCCTTAATACAGAAGATTCACTTTGCCAATAAATCTCTAAAGTTGCAGATGTAAATCTCCTTGAAAATCCTGACAAAGATGCCTTCAACAAAGGAAAAAGTAAATCCCTTCTTTGCATCTAAGATGAGGCTTGGTTTTCTTCCGTACTTTTCTCATTGATATTTCTATAGTGCTTGCACTATAAATTCAGAAATATTGATTACTTAAAGACTCAGGCCGTTGGCAGAAGTCAATAGAAGTGATATATAGGAGATGTCTTTAGTTTATGCAACGCAGATGTAAGCTAGAATAGAATGATGCCTCTAACTAACTTGCCAAAAAAAGGCCAAAGGGAAAATATTATTTGCATTAATTTGAGATATTAGAGTAAGTCAGGTAGAAAAAAGCCTTCTCTTCATTTTTATTTCCCTGCAGTTTAAAAAGGCTGGTGCAGTGTGCAGACCAGCAAAAGATGAGTGTGACTTGCCGGAAATGTGTGATGGCAAATCTGGTATTTGCCCTGATGATAGATTCCGAGTCAATGGCTTCCCCTGCCAAAATGGAGAGGGCTACTGCTTGATGGGGATGTGCCCCACACTGCAAGAGCGGTGTACCGACCTGTGGGGACCAGGTAGGAGGACAAGCCCCAGTGTTACGGGCATTCCTGTCTCTCTCTATTCATATACAAGGAAAAATCATGTTACCGTGTTATAACAGGTGACAGTGTTTAATCATGGCCAAAGTAGTATTCTGTCCCAACCTTCTTTCTTGGAAACTGTGCTACAGCTCAATATCCTGGATAAGTGTATTTTAAGACATAAGGTCAATTTGGGGATTTCTAGATTCAACAAATAAAAATAAGGATGGACCAGTCAATTTGAATTTGAATTCCAGATTAACATTTTTTTTTTTTGGTATCAGTATATCTCATGAAATACTGGAGGTAAGCTTATACTAAGAAAACTGTTTATTTGAAATTCAAATTTAACTGGGTAAAGCAGGAAATGTTATCCAATGGGAAAAACTCTCTTCAACAAATGGTGTGGGGAAAACTGGACAGCAACATGCAGAAGAATGAAACTGGACCACTTTCTTACACCATACTCAAAAATAAATTCAAAATGGATTAAAGATGTACATATGAGACTTGATACCATAAAAATCCCAGAGGAGAACACAGGCAGTAACCTCTTTGACATCAGCCAGAGAAACTTCTTTCTAGACGTATCTCCAGAGACAAGGGAAACAAACGCAAAAAATAAACTATTGGAGCTTCATCAAAATAAAAAGCTTCCACACAGTGAAGGAAACAATCAACAAAGCTAAAAGGTAACCTGTGGAATGGGAGAAGATATTTACAAATGACATATATGATAAAGGGTTAGTATTCAAAATACATAAAGAATTTATAAAACTTAATACCCCAAAAACAAATCATCCAGTTATAAAATGGGCAGAAGACATGAATAGACATTTTTCCAAAGAAGACATCCAGATGGCCAACAGGCACATGAAAAGATGCTCAACATCATTCATCATCAAGGAAATGCAAATCAAAACTACAATGAGATACCACCTCACACCTATCAGAATGGCTAAAATCAACAACACAAGAAAGGACAAGTGCTGGCGAGGATGTAGAGAAAGGGGAACTCTCTTGCACTGTTGGTGGAAATGCAAACTGATGCAACCACTGTGGAGAACAGTATGGAGATTGCTCAAAAAGTAACAAATAGAACTATCCTATGATCTAATAATTGCACTACTAGGTATTTACCCAAAGAATACAAAAATACTAATACAAAGGGATACACGAACTCTGATGTTTATAGTGGCATTATCTACAATAGTTAAGATATGGAAGCAGCCCAGGTGTCCATTGACTGATGAATGGATAAAGAGGATGTGACATATTAATATGTATATATAAATATATATGTAGATATATTTA
>NW_022589756.1:4335050-4377186 GCF_004348235.1 Phoca vitulina
TAAGTTATATAGTATTTCTTCAATGCAGCTTTTACAGCTATGAAACTGCTTAATATTTAGTGCCTGGGGAAAGCACAAGTATACTGTTATTTGGGAAGCAGCGTGGTACCAGGTGTATGAATGATACTTTCTACAATATTAGCCATAATAACTCTGAAGTTTGGGATTAGGAATATGCTTTTTCCTTATTATTCATGCCTAACCAATATTTTCAGTGTAGATATTTTATTATAATAATAAGGAGCCTATAAATGTTACTAAGATCAAATAATTAAGAAAATATGATAATAAAGCTTATTTTATCATCTTGGACATTGAAACATGAAATTCATTTAAAATGATTCAGGTTTACAGATAAACCAAGAGGTTAAGGCACTTGGCCAAGGTCACACAGCTGCAACTTAGCTCCTGAACTCTTAACCACTGTATTCTATTGCTCATCTGATGAGGATCTAAGGAAGATTGCCTGAGAAATTAAATATGTGGTGCCTATTGCCGTGCCTGCACAAAGCAGAAGTTTGACTAAGCATAGCAAGAAATTGTGACATAGCAAGTATTAGCAGAAGAGCATCCCAGTGTCTGCCTGTGAAATGTTAATATAATGATTGTGGCTCTCCTAGCTAAGTCTTCATATTTAGATGGACTTTTTTTAATCTTCAGCAAATCAACCACATTTCCAAATATTTAGATGCCCATTATTCAAAATTGAAATATTTGAAGGGTTATTTTATTGTATTTTTAAAAAGATTTTATTTATTTATTTAGATAGAGTACGTGAGGGGGAGAGGGGCAGAGGGAGAGGGGAAGAATCTTAAGCAGACTCCAAGCTGAGTGAGGAGCCTGTTCCAGGGCTCGATCTCACAACCCTGAGATCATGACCTGAACCAAAATCAAGAGTCCCATGTTTAACCGACTGAGCCACCCAGGCACCCCTAAAGGATTATTTTAATTTCTAGCCAGCTTTCTCAATAACAAACTATTGCAGCCTATATTTCTGACAATGTCCAATGAGATTATGCCAGAATAGTACTTCTCATGCTATATATTTCATTACTTTTATATTTCATTAATCCTTTGTAGCATTGAGTATCTTATCACTTTTTCTTTTCTAATATGTCCCTACTCACCATGCCTGGTTTCAGGGACCAAGGTTGCAGACAAATCGTGTTACGGCAGGAATGAAGGTGGGTCAAAGTATGGGTACTGTCGCAAAGTGGACGACACACGCATTCCCTGCAAAGCAAGGTGAGTGGCCTTGTTTGAACCTTCCTGCTCCTCAGACTAGAGAAATCATTCACTTCCAGACACATGTTCTGATTTATTCCAATTAAAGCAAAAGTTAATTTGGACATCATTCATTTGGTCAGCATTCACTGACTATTATGTGCTGTGTTTTAGACTAGGCACTAAGTTAAAAGACGAATAAGAAATGAATTCTTTTTTCCAGTCCCTCATGGTGGGTGCTTTGGAGGACATCAAGTACAGTCATCGTGAAATTGAGTGAATGTGTGGATGGAACATGCAGCAGCAGTGAATGGGCCTGGATGGAAGTCTATACATGGATTTTTCAATATAACTTAGGCACTTTTCCATCTAGGTGTTTCATTACGATTCTAGGAGTAGAAATATTTATCTACTCAGAGAAATAACCAATACAATGCTTGTATAGTTTTATGTAAGCTTGCCATGGCATTACAGAAAGAAAAAAATACAGTAAGAGAAAAGATTGACAATTCACCTGGAGAACTTGTTTTACTTTTTGTGTGCATATTCTAGAAAAAAAAATTTCTAGAATATCATGAACAATGGACTTGAGATTTTTGTATAAGATTTTTTTGGTTCTACAATTTTAAGGTGACTTTTAAAATTCAAATTATAATAGATTAAACTTAGTACCTTCTCCAAATTTCACACATACTAAGTAATGTATAACAAGAGACTGAACAAGATTAACATTTCTCAAAGTTTTTCTATTAAACAGTGGTTTTTCCAGATGATACTTACCAAACTATATTTTGGACATAGTGTCATCCTTTGGAGAGTCTGAGCCTAAAGGATAATAATATTCCATGGCCTCTCCTTTATAAGAAATCAGGGCAGATTCAAAAGGGAAAACAGTTATGTAAAAAGCAATGTGTATGTTTTCTGGGAGCCAATATGTAGTTCGAGAGGTAGCGAGCGGGAAAGAGCGTAAGGTGGTTCCACTTCCTTCTGTAGCATGCGCACACATTGTCCTAAATGACTGTATGATCCCTGGATCATTTCTGCAACTAGAGGCACAAACATGTCATTCTTTCACAGGCTGACCTCCTAGTCACTTCTGAATAGTCATTGGCTGTAGTGGAGAGCAGACCTGAATAGTCATTGGCTGTAGTGGAGAGTAGACCTGAATGGTCATTGGCTGTAGTGGAGTAGACCTGAATGGTCATTGGCTGTAGTGGAGAGTAGACCTGAAAGTAGGCCTTCCTTATAAAGCTCTACCTAAGTGACTCAAGAAAAACACCTCTTCAGGTTTGGAAAGAATGTGTGCCTTTCCCCACTCCTCAGTCATATTTGCTAACCGCCACCAGAAACATCAGGAGAATCTGATTCTGTCCCTCTCAGAGTAGTTTTTCACAGCCCTCCTCTGAATTCCGCATAAAGCAATTGACTCCAATTTTATTGGCCCTGACTTTATTCACCTTGGCATTAGTGAATGGCTTTACCGAGTGCTGAGCTGTTTCATCTTTATTTGCAGGGAGACAGTTCTTTCAGTAACCCCACATGATGCTTTGGAGTGTCACCCAAGGCTCAGCCTAATGTAGACACAGCTATAGTTGGGAGAATTATTCTGCTGAAATTCATGAAAATAAAAAAGTAACTTTAGCTGAAACAAAATAGAAACTGTCTATGTGCCCTCCATGATGTTAGAAGTCTATCCTCCTTATATCTCGAGCATGACCTTCATTCCCAGGTGTTTCTCTTGGCCTATCATGGCTTCTGCAGCTACAGCCATTGCATTCCAATAAGCCAAAAAGAGAAAAAAATGAGAAGTAGGACATACTCCTTCATGTAACGCCGTCTGCAAGGATTTACACATAAAATTCTGCTTCTTTCCCATTGGCCAGAACTAGGCATTTGGCCAAAATTAGCTGTCTAGGAATCTGGGAAATGTGTGTTTTGTTTTTGAGCAATAATGTGCCTTGCTAATGTTTTGTGGTTCTATTACTGAAGAATAAGGGGAAATTTGACATAAAGGGAGAACTAGGAGTCTCTACTACGGGGAGAAATACGATTAGTTAAATACTGATAGCCAGGGAGCTAATTTAGAACTGCATAGGACTATAATTTGGATCCTGGTATTTCAACTGCAACAAATTTGGCTTTTCCTCAGTGATGCCATGTGTGGGAAGTTGTTCTGTCAAGGTGGGTCAGATAATTTGCCCTGGAGAGGACATATAGTAACTTTCCTGACATGTAAAACATTTGATCCTGAAGACAACAGTCAAGAAATAGGCATGGTAGCCAATGGAACTAAGTGTGGAAACAAGAAGGTAAGTTGAAAATGTAGCTTTTAATCAAAATGTTCTCTTGTCTTGTTTTTTGTTTGTTTGTTTGCTTCTCAAGGACTCTCTATGTTTCATGGGGCACAGTTTTCAAAGCAATACTTAATCCCATTCATTTATGCATACGTGAATTCATCCCTCCAATACTATTTAATAAGTAACTATTATGTGCTTAGTACTAGGTTATTAAATCTTGGTAAATTTTATTGTCCCCAAATCAGTAGGTTCTCGATAAATGATAGCCACCCTGATAATAATAAAGAGAATAATAACAATACCATTTATTTTTACACAAATGATAGGTATTGTAATATTGCAGATGATGTGATATTAACATGTTTTCCATAATATTTTTGTTTGGAATGGGTGCCTTGTATCATGCACAATGCTTAGCTCAGTGCTAAGTATCAGTCTCAGGTATTGACTGAAGAGGTGGATTAAGGGAATGACCCATGAGGAATAAAGTGAAGTAAGGAAATATTCTTTAGAGGACTTTCCAAACTTTTTTTATAAAAATTATCTAGCTTCATCTTCTTATTTCCAAAAGAATGCTGTGATTTCCCTAATAAAAAGGTAAGTTTGATAACAATAATCATGGCTAATAATAGAAGATTAAATTCCAAAGAGTCAGCAGTTTGCAGAGCTGAAGCCTTTGGGTATTGATGTCAGCTTGATGTTTTTCACATCACTTTCAGGTTTGCATTAATGCAGAATGTGTAGATATCGAAAGAGCCTACAAATCAACCAATTGCTCCTCCAAGTGCAAAGGACACGCTGTAAGTTTTGAAAATGTTTCCCCAAGCTTGCTGAATCTTTTGTAATTTTAGGTCAGTCTTAATGATACTAAAGTAATATTTCAGCATTAAGTGATTAAAATTATTAAGTTTGCCTTAATGCTCAGTAGTTTGGTTCAATGAAAAAAATTTCTTCTAAGAACCTGGTATTGACATTCCTATGATGGATTCATACATTATGTAGATAGCTGAAAGGCTGCAGAGTTGGGGTTAGTTTCTCATGAATAGGGCCCTTGGGTTCGTGGTCAGCCTAGTGTGGCAACTAACAGGATCACTGCTTCTCTAGGTGTGTGACCACGAGCTCCAGTGTCAGTGTAAAGAAGGATGGGCCCCTCCTGATTGTGATGACTCCTCAGTGGTTTTCCGTAAGTAACATTACATGTCTAACCTGAAAAAATTGCTCTTCTAAGCTTTTATTTCATATTACATACGATTTCATTGCACTTTTCTCTCCTCTTGGAATTCTTGTTCATTCCATAAATATTGAATCTACAATATTAACCTTCAAGGTCTCTAACAACTTTTTAATCATATTTTCCACAATCTTATGCTTTTATTATACATACAAAAAATTTCCTCAAATTTTATATTTGTAATCTTAATTTTAATTTCCCAATGTTCTTGTTTTATGATTGTTCTATTTTTGTAGGAGCTTTGACTTAATGTATAGGTACAATATTCTCATAAAATTCTCTAAGAATATGGCGTGGATTATTTTTGTAGGTTCAATTCTGTTCTTTGAATCATCTCTATTTCTTTTGAGTTTGATTGATTTGTTTTTCACCCTGTCTCTTATTGTGCTATTTTTCTTCAGGATATGGGACCCTTAGCTGAGGGCGGGATTAGGTTGACTTCAGGTGGCTTTCATCAGTTTTCTTTGCATGCTTGTGTACTTGTTGTAACTACCCATACTTCTCCGGATGGGAGATCTGGCTGTGAGCTCTATCAGTAGATAGATAGGCCTCCGTCCAGGCCATCAGGGTGGGAAGCAGCCAGGGTGGGGATCCTCACCTCCAGTCGCCATGGTGAGGAGTAATTTGCCCAGAAGAGAGCTCCTCAATGCATTTACTTCCTGAGAGAACTGCTTTCCCTCAGCACTCTTTCCTTGATCCTCCCTTCTGTCTCATCTACTGTGGGTATCTGCAGTTAGCCTCTGTTCTGCTCCTCAGGCCCTTGCATCCCCCATTGCTTCTAGAGAGCAGTTCTTGAGTCTTTGTCTTCACTATTGTTCTTTATACACAAGGGATGGGGATAAGGATGCAGATGGGGTTGGACCTGAACAAACCATCTGTCTCAAGTTAAGATTCTCTGTAGGCTTCCCAAGAAAGAATAGCATCTACTTCTGATGTTTGGGCTATTTTTTAAAGATTTATTTTTATTTATTATTTTTTAGAGGGGGGAGATGGGCAGGAGGAGAGGGAGAGAGAGAATCTCAAGCAGACTCCATGCTGAATGTGGAGCCTGAGGCAGGGCTCGATTTTACAACCCTGAGATCATGACCTGAGCTGAAATCAAGAGTCTGACACTTAACTGACTGAATGACTCAGGCATCCCTGGGCTATTTTTTTAAAAATTTGTTGGTGATGACCCTACACCTAAAGGAGCTGGAGAAAGAACAGCAAATAAAGCCTAAACCCAGCAGGAGAAGAGAAATAAGAAAGATCAGAGCAGAAATCAATGAAATAGAAACCAAAATAACAGATCAATGAAACTAGGAGCTGGTTCTTTGAAAGAATTAACAAGATTGATAAACCCCTGGCCAGACTTATCAAAAAGAAAAGAGAAAGGACCCAAATCAACAAAATCATGAATGAAAGAGGAGAGATCACAACCAACACCAAAGAAATACAAACAATTATAAGAACTTATTATGAGCAACTCTATGCCAGCAAATTAGATAACCTGGAAGAAATGGATGCATTCCTAGAGATGTATGAACTACCAAAACTGAACCAGGAAGAAATAGAAAACCTGAACAGACCTAGAACCACTAAGGAAATTGAAGCAGTCATCAAAAATCTCCCAACAAACAAAAGCCCAGGGCCAGATGGCTTCCCAGGGGAATTCTACCAAAATTTCAAGAAGAATTAATACCTATTCTTCTGAAACTGTTCCAAAAAATAGAAATGGAAGGAAAACTTCCAAACTCATTTTATGAGGCCAGCATTACCTTGATCCCAAAACCAGACAAAGACCCCATCAAAAAGGAGAATTACAGACCAATATCCCTGATGAACATGGATGCAAAAATTCTCCCCAAAATACTAGCCAATAGGATCCAACAGTACATTAAAAGGATTATTCACCACGACCGAGTGGGATTTATCCCTGGGCTGCAAGGTTGGTTCAACATCCGCAAATCAATCAACGTGATATAATACATTAAAAAAAGAAAGAACAAGAATCATATGATCCTCTCAATAGATGCAGAAAAAGCATTTGACAAAGTACAGCATCCTTTCTTGATCAAAACTCTTCAGAGTATAGGGATAGAGGGATAGAGGGTACATACCTCAATATCATAAAAGCCATCTATGAAAAACCCACAGTGAATATCATTCTCAATGGGGAAAAACTGAGAGCTTTCCCCCTAAGGTCAGGAACGTGGCAGGGATGTCCACTATCACCACTGCTATTCAACAGAGTATTAGAAGTCCTAGCCACAACAATCAGACAACAAAAAGAAATCAAAGGCATCCAAATTGGCAAAGAAGAAGTCAAACTCTCACTCTTTGCAGATGATCTGATGCTTTATGTGGAAAACCCAAAAGACTCCACCCCAAAACTGCTAGAACTCATAGAGGAATTGAGTCAAGTGACAGGATATAAAATCAATGCAAAGAAATCAGTGGCATTCCTATACACCAACAACAAGACAGAAGAAAGAGAAATGAAGGAGTCGATCCCATTTACAATTGCACCCAAAACCATAAGATACCTAGGAATAAATCTAACCAAAGAGGCAAAGGATCTGTACTCAGAAAACTATAAAATACTCATGAAAGAAATTGAGGAAGACACAAAGAAATGGAAAAACGTTCCATGCTCATGGATTGGAAGAACAAATATTGTGAAGATGTCAATGCTACCTGGAGCAATCTACACATTCAATGCAATCCCCATCAAAATACCATCCACTTTTTTCAAAGAAATGGAACAAATAATCCTAAAATTTGTATGGAACCACAAAAGACCCCGAAAAGCCAGAGGAATGTTGAAAAAGAAATGCAAAGCTGGTGGCATCACAATTCTGGACTTCCAGCTCTATTACAAAGCTGTCATCATCAAGACAGTATGGTACTGGCACAAAAACAGACACATAGATCAATGGAACAGAATAGAGAGCCCAGAAATGGACCCTCAACTCTATGGTCAACTCATCTTTGACAAAGCAGGAAAGAATGTCCAATGGAAAAAAGACAGTCTCTTCAACAAATGGTGTTGGGAAAATTGGACAGCCACATGCAGAAGAATGAAACTGGGCCATTTCCTTACACCACACACAAAAATAGACTGAAAAGGGTTGAAAGACCTCAGTGTGAGACAGGAGTCCATCAACATCCTAAAGGAGAACACAGGCAGCAACCTCTTCAACCTCAGCCACAACAACTTCTTCCTAGAAACATTGCCAAAGGCAAGGGAAGCAAGGGCAAAAATGAACTATTGGGACTTCATCAAGATAAAAAGCTTTCGCACAGCAAAAGAAACAGTCAACAAAACCAAAAGACAACCGACAGAATGGGAGAAGATATTTGCAAATGACATATCAGATAAAGGGCTAGTATCCAAAATCTATAAAGAACTTATCAAACTCAACACCCAAAGAACAAAGAATCAAATCAAGAAATGGGCAGAAGACATGAACAGACATTTTTCCAAAGAAGACATCCAAATGGCCAACAGACACATGAAAAAGTACTCAACATCACTCGGCATCAGGGAAATCCAAATCAAAACCTCAATGAGATACCACCTCACACCAGTCAGAATGGCTAAAATTAACAAGTCAGGAAATGACAGATGTTGGCGGGGATGCGGAGAAAGGGGAACCCTCCTACACTGTTGGTGGGAATGCAAGCTGGTGCAGCCACTCTGGAAAACAGTATGGAGGTTCCTCAAAAAGTTGAAAATAGAGCTACCCTACAATCCAGCAATTGCACTACTGGGTATTTACCCCAAAGATACAAATGTAGGGATCCGAAGGGGTACGTGCACCCCAATGTTTATAGCAGCAATGTCCACAATAGCCAAACTATGGAAAGAGCCAAGATGTCCATCGACAGATAAATGGATAAAGAAGAAGTGGTATATATATACAATGGAATATTATGTAGCCATCAAAAGGAATGAGATCTTGCCATTTGCAACGACGTGGTTGGAACTGCAGGGTATTATGCTGAGCGAAATAAGTCAAAAATAGAAAGACATGCATCATATGACCTCACTGATATGAGGAATTCTTAATCTCAGGAAACAAACTGAGGGTTGCTGGAGTGGGGGGTGGGATGGGAGGGATGGGGTGACTGGCTGATAGACACTGGGGAGGGTATGTGCTCTGGTAAACGCTGTGAATTGTGCAAGACTGTTGAACCTCAGATCTGTACCTCTGAAACAAATAATGCAATATATGTTAAGAAAAAAAAAAAAAGAAAGTAGCAGGAGGGGATGAATGAAGGGGGGGAAATCCGAGGGGGGGACAAACCATGAGAGACGATGGACTCTGAAAAACAAACTGAGGGTTCTAGAGAGGAGGGGGGTGGGAGGATGGGTTAGCCTGGTGATGGGTATTAAAGAGGGCACATTCTGCATGGAGCACTGGGTGTTATGCACAAACAATGAATCATGGAACACTACATCTAAAACTAATGATGTAATGTATGGTGATTAACAGAACAATAAAAAATTTTTAAAAAATAAAAAAATAAAAATAAATAAATAAATTTATGTACTGGTAAAAAAAAATTTGTTGGTGATGGGTATTAAGGAGGGCATGTACTGCATGGAGAACTGAGTGTTATACAAAAACGAATCATGGATCACTACATCAAAAACTAATGATGTATTGTATGATGAGTAACATAATAAAATTAAATTAAATTAAAAAAAATTTGTTGGTTCTTTGCTAAACTTCCCAAGAAAGAATAGCATTTACTTCTGATGCTTGGACTATAATTTATTCTGTTTCTGTCTGCTTAAATCCCTTTACTTTCTTTCTGAAATTTCTAAAAGTTCTTTACTATTTTTCTAGTGCTCTATGATTTTATTACATATATATTTAAATATTAAATATATTATTACATTTATATAGACAAGCAAACACATGCACATATGCTACTTAGGTTGTGTTATCTGGTATTTGGATATGGTAGGGGAATAGACACATAAACATCAATCAACTACTTATTTAGAGAATTCTTTAATGGTTTAAACACTCACTAAAAATCCTTTTAAAATATTACTTCCCTCTTTTTGAACTCTGTTTTTTTTTATAATATCTTGATTTGCTAAATCACTTCCATTAGTCATTTCTTCTTTCTTTTTGCATGAAACTTTCTATGTTGCATTTATAAGGATTTATTTTCACTGCTAAATAAAAAACATGAATAGATTGGATTGGATTAGATCTTTTGACTCACCGTTTTAATTTCATGACTCTCTCAAGAAGTAGATACTGATATTTAATGTTCAAAAACCGAGGCTACCCTGATTTTGCTTGTTGTTGTTGTGAAATAACCCTTTAAAAATCACTAGTTTATTTTCCCTTAAGTGTTCTTAGACTCTGAAACAAATAATACATTATATGTTAAAAAAAAAAAAAAGAAGAAGATAGCAGGAAGGGAAAAATGAAGAGGGGGAATCGGAGGGGGAGACAAACCATGACAGACTATGGACTCTGAAAAACAAACTGAGCGTTCTAGGGGGGAGGGGGGTTGGGGGATGGGTTAGCCTGGTGATGGGTATCAAAGAGGGCGCGTACTGAATGGAGCACTGGGTGTTATACGCAAACAATGGATCATGGAACACTACATCGAAAACTAATGATGTATGGTGATTAACATAACATAATAATAAAAACAACAACAACAACAACAACAAAAGAATTGCTACTATATGAAAACTAATCATCATGCCATGCCTGGATGTTGTTTTCTTTTAATTATTTTGATTGTTAGTGAGTGAGGTCTTTCAAACTGAGGATTTGATTCTGTCTTCAGTACAAGGAATGATTCTGTTATTACAGATATTAAAATTGATTCTGTTCCACTTCTCTGGTTTCTAATTCAGAAATATAAATTATTTGTATCAAATATCTTGATTGTGTGGCTTTCTTGTTATCCTTTTTTGTCATTGTCTATCTCCTGTTATTTTGGGGAAAGTCTCTCAAAATTATTTTCTGTATCATAGAGTGAATTTTTGGCAATGTCAACCCTCCTATTTATTAGTTATAATGACATTCTAAAATGGTCAGTGGCATTTTTATGTTTCTTTAAACCTCTTTCATACCACTCTATTGTCTTCTCTTATTTTGTATCTTCTTTAACAATCTATTTTCATTTTATTGAGAGTACCAAGCAGATGCCACCTTAAATTTACTTTGATTCTAATTTTTTTTCTGAAAGCATATATTCTATATCTATTCTACTTCCACATATTATTTTAAACCTAATCTTTTAATGTTTTTATGTTCTTTCCCCCTTAATTACTTATCCTCCAATAAAGAAGAATCAATTCCAACACAAATTGTTAAAGTATTTCTTGAAAACTTTAAATCAAAGGACTGGTGATGGAAATATGCATTATGTGACATCAGATTTATATCTTAAGGGGATCAAGGAGGCAACTGGAGTGGTTCAGGATACAGATAGGGGACGTTTTTCTCTGAATAACTTGTTCTACTTGTTAAAGCCACTGTGTCAGGATTCAGCTTCATCCATCAGGTTTTCTTTTTGTTTCTGGACACTGTGTTGGTGAGTTTGGTCCCATTTGTGGCACTATTTCTGACCCAACCATCGAGGAAAACCTCCACCAGACTGGGGAAAATGCAGTAAGGTGTCCTGTCACCAAAAGGACAGACCGCAACAGATAGTATTCATGAAATCCAGGCTTATAATCAAAACTTGAATGAGAAAAATTACATTTCTATTTTCACTGAACTCTAACTAAAATTTAGAATTTTCTACAATTACAGGGATGTAAGGAAACAAGCCACAGTGGTATTAATTCTCATGACTGTGTCACCAATAGAAATTACACATTTTTACATCACATTGCAGTTGCTGCATAAATCCTTAAATGTCCTATATGTGTGTTTCTAGTTTGAAATTATAGTGGCTATTAATCCACTGTTAGGTCTTATAATTTAGGGGTTAAAAAAGAAGCATATATGTAACTATATCATAAATTCCTTTATAATATTTTGACAACTGTATTCTGACATAATTGGCTTCCTTTTAGTCCTATGCATTTAAAAGCATTCAGAGAAAGGGTTTATAGGCCTTATCAGATTTCCAAAATGATCTGTGGCACATAAAAGGTTAAGATCCCTGCTCTCTAGTATGGCCATACATAACCACAGGTTTTCAAGCTTCCTTAATTAAAACAATTTTTTGTAAAATTTATACAGAAAAACATATAAATAGATATATTACATGCATTGTTTGTATACATTTATAATATAACATATATATATATATAATATAAATTACAAAATGAACATTCATACACTACAGTCTGGGCCAAGAAACAGAGCATTGCTAGCAGCCCAGGCATATTATCCCTTGGCTTCATCCCTGTCCTAATGTCCTCTCTCTCTCTAAGGGTTAATCATTAATGTGTCTTTTATTATAAACATTTTGTTACTTTTCTTCATGGTCTTCCTTTCCAAATACACATTCCTAATCAGTAGGTTCTGTTTTTAACTGTATATGTGTATGTGTGTGTATGTGTGTGTATATATATATATACAAAATTATTGGTACTCATAGTCTTCTTTTCTCTATATTATGTTTTCAAGATCATCCATATTCTTATGGATGGAATTAGTTTATTTTTGCTATTGTGCATAATATCACAATTTTGTCATATATTGGTATAATGTTGTGTGTATGTGTTTCCTTTTTTTTTTTTTTTTTACTGCTTTTATGGATATTTCAGGACTATTTTGAGAAAAAGTTTCTATAAATATTGTCATTCAAGTCTAATTTAACTAGATCATACCAAACTGTTTCCAGAGTGGCTGCACAATTTCACACTCCTAACAGCAGTGAATACAAGTTCCTATTGTTATACAACTTTAAGCCCTTTGACACTCGCAGATAGCAAATTTTATTCCTTCTGGTAAGTTAGTAGTGATAGCACATTGGGGTTTTAATTTGGTTTCTTTTTTTTTCTTAAAGATTTTATTTATTTATTTACCAGAGAGAGAGGGAGAGTGAGAGAGGGAGAGAGAGAGTGCAAGAGCACCAGCTGTGGGTGCGGCAGGCATAGGGAGAAGCAGGCTCTCCGCTGAGCAGGGAGCCTGATGCGGAGCTGGATCCCAGGACCCTGGCATCATGACCTGAGCCGAAGGCAGACACTTAACCAACTGAGCCACCCGGGTGTCCCTTAATTTGCTTTTTATAACTAATAATAATAATAAAAGAATCTTTCCTTATTTGGGGGCCACTTGGATATTCTTTTCTGTGAAGTATTTGTTCAAGCCTTTTTGTTTGTATTTCTATTGAGTTGTCTCCCCTCACTCACCCTTTAATTAACTTACATATGTTTTAATATATTTTTGATATAAGCTATTTTCAGTTATATATGTTGAAAGAACTTCCCTCCTGTGTTTTCTCACTCTCTTCATGATATCATGTGGTTAATGGAAGATTTTAATTTCAATGTAGTCAATTTTTTAATCATTCTCTTGATGGTTAGTTTTTTTTTTCCTTTGTGTGTCCTTTTCTAAGGAAATATTCCCTACCCTGAAGTTATGAATATATATCTGTATATTGTCTTCTAAAAGCATTCTGGTATTGTCTTTTCAAATTTAGGTCTATAATCTATCTGAAAATCTTTTGTGTATGATACAAATGTTTAATTTCATTTTCATCCCAGATAGATGCCCAATTGTCACATCATCATTCATATGATAGATCATCCTTCCCAAATGCAAGTGTTCACATATGTGTCTTTCTGGGATATCTATTCTTTTCTGGTGGTCCTATTTGACTGTCCTTTGTGCTAGTATGACACTTTTTTAAACTGTGTCTTTAGAATAATTTTGATATAGGCTGTTCTTTAACTTTGTTCTTCTTTAAGAATGATTTGGTTAAGGCGCCTGGGTGGCTCAGTTGGTTAAGCGACTGCCTTCGGCTCAGGTCATGATCCTGGAGTCCCGGGATTGAGTCCCGCATCGGGCTCTCTGCTCAGTAGGGAGTCTGCTTCTCCCTCTGACCCTCCTCCCTCTCATGCTCTCTGTCTCTCATTCTCTCTCTCGCAAATAAATAAAATCGTAAAAAAAAAAAAAAAAGAATGATTTGGTTATTAGCTTTTTGTACTTTTACATATATTTTATAATCAGATTCTCAATTTATACACATAATTCCTGTTAGGATTTACATTTAACATAAACCACATCTATGATTTACTTGGGAGAATGAGTATATATAAAAAATATTGAATTCCTGGGGCGCCTGGGTGGCTCAGTTAGTGAAGTGTCTGACTCTTGATTTCAGCTCAGGTCATGATCTCAGGGTCATGAGATGGAGTTCCGTGTTGGGCTCTGCACTCAGCAGAGAGTCTGCTTGAGATTCTCTCTCTCTCTCCCCTCCCCCCTGCCCTCTCTCTCTCTCAAATAAATAAATAAATCTTTAAATAAAAACTATTGATTTCCCTCTCTCTCTCTCTGTTTCTCTAACAAATAGATAAAATCTTTTAAAAAATTAAAAAAAAAAAAAAAGGGGGCGCCTGGGTGGCTCAGTCTGTTAAGCGTATGCCTTCGGCTCAGGTCATGATCCTGGGGTCCTGGGATCGAGTCCCACATCAGCTCCTTGCTCAGCAGGGATCCCGCTTCTCCCTCTGCCTGCCACTCCACCTTCTTGTGCTCTCTCTCTCTCTAACAAATAGATAAAATCTTAAAATAAGTAAAATAAATATTGATTTCCTAATCATTGACATGAAATATCTATCCATTTATTTGGTCTTTCTTAAAATTAGTTTTCCCCTATTTTTTTTTTTTTTGGCAAAAATGTCTTAGTTGCTTTTAGTGGGAGAGTTGGTCAGAATTTCCCAGACCACTGTTACCAGAAACAGAAGAGCATACTTTCTCTTCAATTATTTCCATGTTGAACTGCATACCTCCTTCCTATCAATATTCCCCATCTGTCTTATACCTCAACTTTCTCTGCAGACCTTGTCCTTTCAAATAGGGGTGTTTGTGAAGTCCAGTCAATTTCCTCTTTATTTCCTCTGATACCATGTTGCTCTTCTGAAATTGTAACTATTTTAGTGCCAGTATATTTTCTTTTTCATTCTGAATCTATCTATGCTATATTCAACTGAAATGCCTCAGAATTTTATTTCCTTTGGCTTTTTGGATAGGAATTGTTATGGAGGGGTGGAAAGTTTAGATGTTGTTATTATCTTAGAATTCTACTTCTGACATATCTGCCTCTATCTGCATGTATGCATGTTCATACTTGGGAACTTTTCCTGCATCATACCAAAATTAATCTTATTATTGCCTTGCTGATCTCTAATGAGAAAGCAGTAGTTGTTCTCACTGCTCTTCAAGCTTGTACCTCCTGGTCTCTAAAATTTCAGATTATTATAAGAGAAATTAATATTTGACATAGCAAAAGATTGAAGTTACACTCATTACTTCAATGAGCAGTTAAAAGAGAAAATACCATATAGACACAGGAAATTTGTTCAAATTGGTCTGCAACTCACAGGGTCACATAATTTCTTTTCTGTCTGTAATAATTCCGAGATGGAGCAAACACCGGTAAAACACTCACCTGTGCCTCTATCTTCTTCATGTCTCCACTCCTCATTTGCTGCTGACAGGAATATGATCACAAGGCTTCAATTTCTTTTTCTTTGTTTGATGCCAAGGCCAAATTTTAAAAATGTTTCACTCCTTTTCTTCCATCCTCCTCACTTCCTATTCTCTTTAAACTCCCAGCCTAACACTTTCCAGTTGTTACAAACATCATCCCTTCTAAGGATTCTCAGTAGTATGATGCTTTACCTACTTCATATGCAATGTTTTATATGGATTTTCCCCTTACTTCCTCTATCTACATAATACTACAACACTCATGATCAAAATGCATTTTCATTTTACTGACTATGAGAGATTTTCCAGGGAATGTGTGTTCTTTGGAGGAAAGGGTAGAATGGAGTTTGTGATCAATGAAGAAATAAGGACTAGAGTGATGCATATTTGTGAATTTCTCATACCCTTAACAGGTCTGGGTTCTCTTTGTTGCAGACTTCTCCATTGTGGTTGGGGTGCTGTTCCCTGTGGCCGTCATATCTGTGGTGGTTGCTATAGTAATCTGGCATGAAAGCACCAGAGGAAAGCAGAAGGAAGTTCAGAGGTAGCCTTCTATCTTGCTTTGGGGACTTTTGACCTCTAATTTATTTTAAATTCAAGGATATGACCCAAATTCTCAAATTTAAGTAGTTTACTACAAATACTCAGAAATAAGTACAGATACATTTCTCTTGGACCAGAGGCTGGGTATCAGTTTTACTGGGAAATCCGTCACAGCAATACATGTATTGTTTTTATGTTGATTACTGTATTTATAATTAATAAAATGTTATAATAACTCTCATTAGTAAAGATTTTACACCCATTATAAGAATACACTATGTAGGGCGCCTGGGTGGCTCAGATGGTTAAGCGTCTGCCTTCGGCTCAGGTCATGATCCCAGGGTCCTGGGATCGAGTCCCGCATCGGGCTCTCTGCTCCTTGGGAGCCTGCTTCTCCCTCTGCCTCTCTCTCTCTGTCTCTCATGAATAAATAAATAAAATCTTTAAAAAAAAAAAAAGAATACACTATGTAACATTTATTGGTCATTATCTTTATGACGAGTGCTATGCTGAGTCTTTTTATAATTCATTATCTCTAATCTTCACAAGAATGTTGTGAGGTAGTAACTATTATTTCCATTTTATAGATGAAAAGGTATTTTATATTAGTCCTTAACAACAGTCTTGCAAAATCAGGCACTTCACACTTATTCTTAAGTGGAAACAAAGGCTCAGAGGTTAACAAATATGTTCGAAGTCTTACCACTTAAGTTGTTGGAATCTTGATTTGCACCTACATTGGTTAATCTTTCAAACATGGTCTTGACAGTACAGTTATCTTTCTAGCCTTTGTTAAAGACTGACTTATTCACATATAATGGGTTTCCTAAATATTGAATGAATAAAATAAATCATTAATTAAATGAGATAGTGATTTAAATAAACACTGATTCAACACCATCATTATTAGGAATCAAGGCTCTGTAGAGAATCTAGAAGAAAATTAGTGGTGGTGATTATGAATTCCAGGACCAGGAGGCCTTAAGAATATCCTAGAGAGCAGAAGAAAGCCCAGTCAACGACCAAAGATGACACAATGGGCAAAGAAAATTATCAAGCTCCTTTCGAGTGTCCTCATCATGGTGAAGGAAATGTTAAGTCCTTTTATATGATATGCTTTCATATACAGGCCACTGTTTACTACTGGCTCCAGGCCTCGCAGACAGAGGAGGAACCCACAGACGGTGAAGGATGTTCAGCCCCAAGAGGTGAACCATAGTTTATAGTGTGTTTGCCTTGGACGCCAGTTTGTGATTCTTTCATTGTCTTGTCCTGACCACCTACCTATCTGTCTTTCCTACTCAGCAGTGTTTTACAAATCCAGTCCACTAGTTAGTATGTAGCTAGAATTTGGGACTCTCTAACTACACATTTGGAAAATTCTCCTTTGCGTTTTTTTTTTTAAGATTTTATTTATTTATTTGAGAGAGAAAGAGTGAGCAAGAGAGAGAGAGAGAGAGAGGCAGAGAGCACAGCAGGGGGAGGGACAGAGGGAGAAGCAGACCCCCCACTGAGCAGCGAGTCTGACATGGGGCTTGATCCCAGTACCCTAGGATCATGACCTGAGCTGAAGACAGATGCTTAACCGACTGAGCCACCCAGGCCCCCCTCCTTTGCTTTTTTTTTAAAGTGCAAAAGTGTCTTCCTAAAATGCAGAGGCTGCTTTGTTGAGGTTCACAAATGCAAAGAAAATAAAGAGAACAAGGAGAGCAGAGTCCAGATGTCTCTCTCTTTCTCTCCCTCTCTCTCCCTCCCCTGACCCTCCTCCATCTCTCTTCCCCTCTCTGTCCCCCTCCCTCCTCTCTTCTCTCTCTCTCTTCTTCCTTCTGTCTCTCTTTCTCTCTGACTCTAAGTTGATTCCTTTTTCCTTTTGCAAATGTCCCAATTAAGACAATAATATGTGTATTTGTATGACAATACATGTATACATGTGATATGTATAACCCTTAAAGCCCTAGCTGTGTCCTGCAAGTTTAGAAGTTTTAGCAGAGATTGGCTAATGGTAATGTCATTGGCAATAATGTTTTTGATGGAGACGTACCTATCTCTGACAGCTCTGGATACAGCAGAATGCAGTCCCTGGACCGCTGTGATTTCCCATCCTATTTCTTGGTGTCATTGCAATTCTGATCTCCCATCTCTTGAAAGGACTGCTTATTTGGAAGTTGAACTTAGGAAACTGATCATTTCATTTAAAAATATTATTATTTTCTTTTTTTTTAGATGAGTCAGATGAAGCTCCATGAACCTGATCTGCCGGTAGAGAGCAATGAGCCTCCAGCTTCTTTCGTGAGTTAGCAACTTCTCTTAAATAGCACTTCCAATCAAATCTCAAGGAAATACTAGTAAGAGAGATAATCCACAATACCCAATTATTTCCTCAGAAGAATGTTAAAATCTTTGTGAATATTAATATAAAATACAGATTTCCCGGCAAAACTTTTTAAAATGCAAAATGTGAGAAGGTTTAACCTACCTATGTTTAACCCCTTAATCTGAATTACTGGGTCTGAAAAGCTGGTAACTTATTACAAGAAGAGTACCAATCTGCTTCATGGAGTGGCATCTCCATCATCCGTCTATTGGCACTGGCCTTATTTCTGAATTGTATATATATATATTATATATATATATGTAATATATATATATATGCCTAAATGAAAACACTTGAACTTACAGATTTAAACTATTTTCATGGGTAGGATCATAGTTCTCCATTTCTGAAAATGATTTAAGCCTTTCCATTAAGCACATCTGTTTTCAAGGCCCCATCTTTGAATTAATTTTATTTTACTTTTCATTAGCTAATTACAAAGCCAGATTTTCCACCACCACCGATTCCTACATCTGTGTCATCTTCTTCTTTCCTTGTAAGTATCAGGTAGTCACTAATAATTTTTTTTTTCCACTATATATTTTTTTTTATTTAAATTTTTTATTGTTATGTTAATCCCCATACATTACATCATTAGTTTTAGATATAGTGTTCCATGATTCATTGTTTGTGCATAACACCCAGTGCTCCATGCAGAACGTGCCCTCCTCAATACCCATCACCAGGCTAACCCATCCTCCCAACCCCCTCCCCTCTAGAACCCTCAGTTTGTTTTTCAGAGTCCATTGTCTCTCATGGTTCTTCTCCCCCTCCGATTTCCCCCCCTTCATTCTTCCCCTCCTGCTACATTCTTCTTCTTCTTGTCACTAATAATTTTTTAAATGTCTTTTGTGCCCCATGTGGGTAGTGTCTCTAAATCTATAGATTCTTTCTCACGATACATGCTCCCTAGGCCAACCTGAGATATTGTAGCACATAGGTTTATCTGAGAAAGCAAGGCCTACTTACTATCTATAAATTAGTATGGGTATTAATTTTTTATTATTAAAAATATTTCTGTTACATAATCATCAAGAAATGATAAATAGTTTTTATTATTAAAAATAGTTCTGTTACATAATCATCAAGAAATGGCAAATAGTTTTGCTCTAGGAGATAAACAGTCTCCTTTCTAGATGCTTATTTTGGAGAATATAAAATTTTATCATATATTTTACTTTTTAATTTAATATAGATAGAATAAGGCCTATATTAGCTACAGTTTTCTATAGAAGGTGGGATATGAAAAACAGACCATATGTAGGCAAACCTGGAATAAAAGTTAGGCACTTAAGAAGTAAAAGGTAGAATTCATTCACTCAGTAATTACTGAGCATGTTTCTTCATACTTGGTACTCTGTTGTGGGTAAATGAGAAAGAACTAAAATTAAAGTCACTTTTTCAAGAATGTTTACATTTTTACTGTGAAAACAAGTCATATGTGTATAGAGCGCTTAATCCCTCACATATTTTTTTGTGCCAAAGTATGTGATACCTATGAAAAGAATGTGGTAAAGGGGAAAATGAATGGACTCAGAGTAGTTGAAGTAGGAGAAAGATCCATTGGGTAAGTGGTTGAAATTTGAACTAGAGTGATGGGGAGGTAAGGGATGATTTAAATAAGGAAATAAATATGCCTAGGATTGGGAAAGAATAGCATTTCTAATGACCTACTATTATTTTTGTCTCTAATATAGCATAATGCCACAAAAGTACTTCCCTCTACTGTTTTTAAGGATAAAATAATGTCAACACCTAAGGTAAGAGATCCATAGGCAAACGACTATAATCTTGTCACACTCCCACTGTCAAGGAGAGAAGTTCTAATTGTGTCTTCCTAGAAGATGTTCACTAAGAACAGTATCTGTATGATTATAGGGTGGGAGCAGAGATATGTCTTCCTTCCTAGTGTGGTCAAAACCAAGAGGAAGAAGATGGAGGGGTTTTAGCTAGAAAGTGATGATGATCCCAATATTCTTTATTTTCTCAGAAATATTCCCCAGGGAAGTGAGATAGAAAACATCTCCCATAGGATAATCCCCCAGTGTCTCATAACTCTTCTCTTGATCCCTCACCTTCTCCATATTACACCAATTAGTCAGATGGACATTTGGATCCCAGTGTGGTGTTTTTCTCACATTCTTTTCCTGCCTTCCCATGTTTGCACTCCTTCACTGCGGTATATCAAATGATCTATAAAATAGGAAGTGTGACTACACAGAATTTACTTTAACTTCTTAATAGTTCAAAGTTATAGAATATCTAAGTTTTAGAATTAAATAGATCATTTAAGAACTTTGTCTTTTTCAGGGTTCCAATCCAGAAGTCTGAAGCATCAACTAAGCAAGGATGGGTGGGGTAATGATCTACTTGGAAGATTGGATAATCTGGATGGAAGAGAAATATACTTACTTCCTCCTTATTATTTGCTCTTGATACTCAAGATGTTAACATATCTTGATTCATGTTGTACTTTGAGGAGACTAAACAAAAATTTTCAAGAGAGACACTCTTGAGAATCTTTGTATGAATTTACAATTTCTATCTTCCATACTCATGGGAAAGAAGAGGACTCTAAACAAACAGCTGTGGATCTGAAATCTCTAATTAGGTGACTTTCTTAGACAACCCTCCTTTTCTTACTATGACGTTGACTAATATTTCCTCAAATATTTTGAACATCTTGATTTTCTCATTTAGTAAGAAGTAATTTACCCTCTAATTAAAACAAAGAAACAAAAAAATCCCCAGGAAATCACAGGAAACTGGGAGGGATGGAAGAAAATCATATGTTTCTCATTAGATGACTAGCAGCATCTTGACTGTTTTAACCATAAACCTGTCAAATTAGAACTGTAAGAACAAAATTATGTAAACAATCTCTGATTTATATAACATCTTTTTCCTACATTATCTTTTGCAATCCTTATTAGCTGTGTCATTTGAAGTTTGCTACAAGTGAATAAAACTTTATTAATTAAATATTTTTCACAAAAATTTGTACAATTCAGTTACCGGCAAGCTTAAAGTGAACTTTACTTTCTAAGTAGAGAAAGTTTTATTTACATAAATTAATAGCATAAACCAGAGGCTGTCAACTGGTAGCTTGCCAGACATATCTGGACTACAGATTTAATTTATTTGGCCGGGATGATTTTGGTCATAAAGTATTTTAAAATGTTTTGAATTTACTGTCAATATTTAAAAATTGGGAGATCTTGCATAAACATCCAGATTTCCAGCTTTGTAAAAGTAATCAAATGGTTTGGCAGCACTGGAGTCACATTGCCCATAGCAACCATCAGCTTCGTTGACTGATGTTGGAATAAACATTTTTGGTTGCCTTCCAAATAACCTTCTTCCTCCTTATTTTCAGAACACCAGTTTTATTCAGTTGTCCATATTTTAGAAAAAGGCAAACCTGACTCCATCTCCAGGTTAAATCTCTATCATTTTAAATCAGTCATAATAATCTTATTTCCTTTACTAGTGATTGATTTGGTAAGTGTATGACTCTCCCTCTTTTTTTTTTAACCAATGAGACAAGAGAAGAGATATGTTGGGAAATTTTCACAAAAGGTATCCTTTCCCTTCTTCTGCATGTTGGGATCTGGATAGCCTATCTGGTAGTGTTGCAACCATGTTGTGATTATGAGGTCAAGGCTGATATAATAAAACCTGGTCTCTTAAAGATGTCATTGAATGGGTAGATTAATAACTGCCGGAGTTACCCTAAACTTTGCTGGGATTTCCTATTATGCGATCAATAAAATTTCCTTATTGTTTAAGCCATTTCAAGTTGGGTTTTCTTATTTGCTACAGAAATCATCCTAACTAATAAAGTTGCTGCTTCCATTATTAGGGTACATGCTTTCCATGTGTGCAATTAGGACCACTTCATCATCACCACGATTTTTGTTTATTTTTTATACTTGGCCTGCTTTACCCATTTCCACCATTGACCTGGCCCCATACCCGTTCTTTTCCATGGGGGACTTTATCTGCAAGAAGTTCATTTCCCCTTTTAGTGTGAGTTTCTATTTAAGCTCAATCCCCAGCATACCCAGAGTCCATCTGTCAAATCTCTCCTAGCAGCCTTTCTTTCCACGTGGGAGTTTACTCAAGAACACATTAAAAACTATAGCTTTATCTGTGGGGTTAGGTTTCAGAAGACCTTGCCCTAACCGGAAATAAATCCCTATTTCCCACAAGGCCACAGTCTTACTTATGACAAACCTATAGTTCTTTGCTCTATTGTTTGTTTTCTTTCTTTGTTTTTTTGGTTTTTGTTTTAATTCCTGTCCCTGTCTCATTCTTAATATTGATAAAATGGAATCTTTAACCTATGAATCTTTAACTGGCAACCACATGACCCAAGCTAGAAATAAAGCTATCAGAGGAACCTTCCTGTAAATTCTGAAATGATGGCACTAGGTCTCTGATGTAGAGGCCTCAGAGCTCCTTATGAGGACAGACAACTGGAGGACAATGATGGAGAAATTATTCTCTTATCCTAAGACTTTGAACCCAAGCCCTACAGAGTTTCCTACTGAGCTGAACTGTAGAACAATTTAGACAGTTTAAAGCAAAGACTTTGATTTCACAGTCCTGTTTCCAAATTAGATCTGCCACTTACCAACTTTGAAGGAATTCCACAATATGACATTTAAAACCTCAGGTATACAACAAAGGTTGCTTTTATAATTAGTTATTTTTACTTTCTCTGCTTTAAAATAATAAATTAAATTATGGTCTTTTTCAGGTACTCTATGACTGGTATACCATATGGTTTCTCTAAATACTCCTTAGCACCTTTTTATGATATTTGAAAATGCTTTTAACTTTGCATGAAATGACAAAGTTGTGTGAAGTATGAGTGAAAAAGAAAGCAAGTTTTAGCTGTAATCAGAAATTATGGAAAGGGTGGAGCTATACGATTTAAGTGAGTAATAATGACAGCTAAATGGTAAAGAATCAAGGGCCTCTGAGTGACAGCTAGCAGGGAACTGAGCCTGTCAGCCCAACAACACTCAAGGGACTAATTCTGCCAACAAGCACTGAATGAGCTGGGGAGCAACTTCCAACCCACTTGGACCTCAGTGGCTACCTCATGAGAGAAACTGAAGCAGAAAACTCAGCTAAGATTTGCCCAGATTCTACAAAAACAGAAACTATGAGAAAATAAATATGTGTTCTTTTAAGCTGCTATGGTTTGGAGAAATTTGTTATGCAGCAATAGATAAATACTACAAAGGAGTAGAGATCAAATGTTTCGAATATTCCAGACAGGTTTAGGTAGAATTAATCACTATCTTTAACAGGAATTCCACCATCTCAAAACTTTTTTTCCTTTCTTTCTCTCTTTATATTCTCTTTCATTTATCCTCTCTTTTTGAAAAGTATCAATTATCCTCTTGAGATTTCTGATATCCCGTCTTTTCATATATCATGTTTTCTCTCACATCCATTTGCCTGTTTTCTTGGTCTTTTTGAAGAATTCCTGAAGTTTATCTTTTAAACTTATTTATCTTTTATACTGTAAATGCTCCTTTTTGCTAATTTTAAGGCATTTTATAATTATTCCTCATATTTGTTTAATAACAGTCTCTCCATTCTTATCTCACTTCAGTTTTATAAAGGCCTGCTAATTAACTATTTTTGCCTCTTATCTATCTTAACTATTTTAAAATTCAATTAGCAAAGTAACTTCTGTCTAAATTTTATTAGTGCTTCTCAAAGTAACTATTTTTCAAAAGTTCATCCTTCCTCAGCCACTTGAGTACTATGCTCCCCATCTTTCACCGACATAATTATTTTCATAGGTGATGCATTGCTATTTTCCAGTTGGCTCACCCTCGTGTTTTAAAAGTTCTATCCTGAACTGTAATATTCTTACATTTTATATCTTTGATGATGGAATCTATCTCTTCAGCTAAAGAATTTCAGTACAGCTAGCATTCTGAGTGTAATTTGCAAGTAGCTGGGGCCATGGGTAAATCTTGCATATTCTCCTCTGCCCAAGATTCTCTTTTCTTTTTAGCTAAAACTGTCTACCAGGGCCACATCAGGAGTGGCAAACCTTGTTGTTGATACTGAGATCTACCTCATCAGGCCTTCCTGACTCATTATGGGAAGGCCTCCACCAACAAAACCTGCAACCATCTTGGCATATCTGCTCTTGAATTTGCCTTGTCTTTTCTGCTGCTTCCAGAAAAAGACCTTCCCTTGCCAATGACAACTTTAGATATTGCTTAGCAACTAGCCCCGGGCGGTCTGCTATGCTGCTCATCAGCAGTACAATATCACTATTATTATCATGCTAAGTAAGTAAGATTGTTATAGAAGCTAAATCCCTAAGCAGAAGAAAATTATGGTATGTAATTTATTGTGAAGGCATCTTCTTGATAAAATTTAACTCTTCTCTCTCATGCCTAGTGTTGAAATCCAAACTCTTTTTTTTAATAAATTAAAAAAAATTATTATGGTGAGAACGCTTGACATGAAATGTACCCTCCTAACAGATTTTTAAGTATACAATGCAACATTGTTATCTATAAGCAATGTTGTACAGCAGATCTCTAGAGTTTGTTTATCTTGCATAATTGAAATTTTATGTCCATTGATTAGCAACGCCCCACTTCTCCCTCCTAGGCCCTGGAAATCACAATTCTATGCTTTGTTTCTATGAATTTGACTACTTTAGATACTTTATATAATTGGATTCATGCAATATTTGTCCTGCTGAGACTGGCTTATTTCATTTAGCATGTCTTCCAAGTTCACCCATGTTGTTATATATGACAGGATATTCTTCCTTCTTTAAGATTGAATAGTACTTCATTATATGTATATATCACATTTTTAAAAATTCATCATCCAGGGGTGCCTGGATGGCTCAGTTAGTTAAGTGTCTGACAATTGATTTTGGTTCAGGTCACCATCCCAAGGTTTTGAGATCAGCCCCACGTGGGGCTCCACACCCAGTGGGGAGCCTGCTTGAAGATTCTCTCCCTCTGCTCGCCCCCCACAGGTGCACACTAACACACACACACACATACTCTCTCTTTGTCTAAAATAAATAAATAAATCTTAAAAAAAAATCTGTCATCCACTAATGGACATTTACATTGTTTCTACATTTTTGGTATTGTGAATAGCTGCAATGTACATGGGATTACAGATAATTCTTCCAGATTCTGATTTCAATTATTTTGGATGAATACCCAGAAATGGAATTGCTGGGTCAGATGGTAATTCAATTTTTATTTTTTTGAGGAATTTCCATGCTGTTTTCCATAGTGGCTGTATCACTTTAAATTCCCACCAACAGCACACAAGTGTTCCCTTCCTCAACACCCTCCCTGAACTCTTGTTATCTCTGGTCTTTTTTGATAATAACCATCCTAACAGGTGTGAAGTGATATTTCAATGTGGTTTTGATTTGTGTTTCCCTGATGATTAGTGAAATTGAGTGCTTTTTCATATACCAACAGGTATAGGCATTTATATGTCTTCTTTGGAAAATATGTCTATTCAGGTCTTTGCCTATTTTTAAAATCTGGTTGGGACACCTGGGTGGCTCAGTTGGTTAAGGGTCTGCCTTTGGCTCAGGTCATGATCCCAGGGTCCTGGGATCGAGTCCCACATGAGGCTCTCTGCTCAGTGGAGACCCTGCTTCTCCCTCTGCCTGCCACTCCCCCTGCTTGTGCTCTCTGCCTCTGTCTTTCTCTCTCTCTCTAACAAATAAATAAATCAAATCTTAAAAAAAAAATCTGATTGAAAATATACATAACAAAAGACTACCATCTTAACCATTTTTAAGTTTAAAGTTCAGGGGCATTAAGTACATTCGTAATGCTATACAACCATCGTTACTATCCATTTTCAGAACTTGTTTATCACCCTAACCAGAAACTTTGTCCCCGTTAAATAGCTTCTCATTACTCCTTGCCCCAGCCCCTGATAACCTCTATTCTACCTTCTGTCCATATAAATTTACCTATTCTTGGTACTTGATGTGAGATCATGCAATATTTTTTTCTTTTATGTAATTGGCTTATTTCATATAGCAAGGTTCAAGGTTCAAAGTTCATCCATATTGTAGAATGGATCAGAATTTCTCTCTTTTGAGGGTTGAATAGGCTAGTATCATTTTATTATATTTATTTTCTGTTTGAAGCAGTTGGGGATAATTTCTAGGGCTCCACATACTCATTCACATTAAGATTGCTTTTATCTTTGCTCATTTTCCTGACAAATAATGCTTTTGACATTTTGTTTTACTGTACTTCTTTGATGGTGAACATATTTTTAAGTTGATAATTTTACTTACTTTATTCCTAGCATTTTAGAAGCTTGTTTTAAATCAGGGTTATTTCTATCTTCGTCTTAGCAAGGAACCATATCTGAAGTTGCTTTCTTAGCCTTATCAACCCTCTGCATCAGTTCAGTGTTGAAATCCATGGTGTACAACCCTGATGAGGGGAAGTAACAAGGAAGTTCAGGAATATATCTAAATGAAAAACATGGTGGTGACACTATGGCTGTAGATAATCTTCTCCTCCTGATGTCCTAGTAACTTCTGAGTCAAAATAGTCTCAGCCTCTGAACTGCAAAAATTATCATATTTCTCATAGCAAAGACTCCTGAATCACAGGCCAACTGTTGTGACTCAGCATGCAGCATTTTTCCCTTGTAAGTCAATGTGTGTCACCAATTTGGCTTTCTAAACTCTGTAAAATAGCTCACAGAGATTTGTGTGTCTTTTGGGACATGTTGTAACTATAATCGGAATGGAGTCTACAGAAGTCAATTCTAGGCAGAGACTCCTTTAGCTCTGTTGCCAATGGTGGAGCCGAGCAGATCCAGTAGAGGGCTGAAGTATCAGATGGGAAAATAGGGAAAGTCAAGAGAAAATTCAATAGAAATGTACAGGAGAGAATAAGAAATTTTTTTTCCTAAAATAATGTTATATGAGGGAAGTAGAGAACATACAGGGATAAAAGCAGAGACAGACCCCTAACTCTACCAATAGCTGGCTTTTTAGACTTCGCAAATATTTTCAACTCTTTGGGCATCTTTAAATTTCCCCATCCTTTAAAAATGGAATTAACAATTCATGACTTACCAATTTCCAAAGAAGATTTTCTAAGTAACATGTAAAGGCAGTATGAAAATATAAAACAAAAAAGAAAAGAGATATCCATTGTCTAAAAGGATGACTCTGTCCTTGGATTTGTCAGAGGTAAGGCCCTCTCTGTGTGGGCTACTGTTTCACACAGCTTTGAGCAGGATCTGAGAAAAATTACTAATTATTCGTACATATTTCATTGATGAGACTGCATTTTTCTTGGTGTTTTATTCTTCCTCTGAAATGTGTCAGGGAGCAAGAATTCCTGTCCCCTTCAAGGGTCCTTCTAGCTGCACTAAGAATCAAGTTGACATGAGGCAGATTAACATGAGAAAATCAAATTTAATAGCATATGTAAGGGGAATCCAACACACAGGGAAATTGCAAAGACAGTCAGGCAAAATGAGTATAACTGTCAACCTGAAACAAGGAGGAGGGGATCTGGGACTTCAGAGAAAAGGAATGCATTTCACGGGGCATTAAGAAAAGAGCAGATCTTTGGTAACTAGATGTTTGCCCTGCCATACGGATGGGTCACTCAGATAAAATTTACCTCTGCTAATAACCCTGATTCTGGGAAAGAACCCCAATTTAAATTTTTCTGTGTAGTTAAGGGAGAAGCACAGTTTCTCTTGAGCTTCATAAGGCTGTCAATTGCCTTCAGCACAGAATAAACTTCATGCTGAAGTGGCCCATTTTGGGGTGGCCTTCCCTCAGCCTCTATAAGTGCTTTCAGATTGTGTCTCCATTTCTATTCAGATTTCTCCTGTTACGTTGTCTAAATGCCAAGCAGGACTTCTGGATTGAATCAAACACTGTCTTTGAACTGAGGCTGCCTTGTGCAATGATCGTGAATTGATGATTTGGGGAAATCAATATGCACTGAATCCACAAAGCTATTAGAAACTATGAAATTACAGCTGGTTGTCCATTTGATGATTTTTAAAATGAGAATATCATAGGATAATGAAAGTTTACATTTGTAGCGTGCAATATGATTTACACAAGCATGTGTATATGTTGAATACATGACTTCACTTTCACCTAATCCTTATAACAAATCCATGTGAAGAATCATTGTCCTCATTTAACAGATGAGAAACCAAGATAAAAATGAAAATAGGTGATTTTTCTCTACCTCACACAGCTAGTAAGGGTTGGAATAGGGACTCAAACCCAACTATTCTGAATCCAAGTTTTTAATTCCTTCTGCACAACCACACTGCTTGCAGCGAAACTATTTTGCACAAAAAGGCACATTTAATATTATACTACAAGTATAGAAATTCCATTTTATTTCGAACTACAATTTATTTTTTAGTTTACTGTTTATTTTTATAATAATTTATTTGAGTATAGTTGACAATTTCTTTTATACCGTGTTTCTAGTGAAAATTTATCTGATGTTGCAGTCAGTTAAATAGGCCCCCTGACTGTCCACTCCTGAAAATCACTTTGGATTTTTGTCCCCATTCTTGTGACTAGTGATCACCATAAAGCCTAGAAAATGGAAGTCCTCAAAAAGTCTTTGTTTCACAAAGGTTTTCCATCAAAATTCTGGATTTATGCATTGTACAGTCTACACTTACCTGGTTGTTTTCTTTTTTCTTTAATTCAAACATTTACAAACCCCTCATTTACTATGTTGCCACTGGAAATGGAAAGATTAAACTTTTTCCCTGCTGTCCAAGGACTCATAGCCCCCTTTTAAAGACTGACATCAATAAATACAGAAATAAAGTAACTGCTAAAATAGAGGTACGTTGCTAAAACACCAGCACAAAGGAGCAGAGGAAATGCTTATCAAGGGAGGGCACGAGAAGTTTCTCAAGGAGATGCCATTTAAATCTTAAATTATAGGTGGTTTATCAAGACTATAAAAGAAAAAGGGGACAAGGGCATTGTAGGGAGAGAATGAGGTTCAACAACAGCATGTATGAAGTCATGATTCATCAGGTTTATTGAGGCTGGACTGAAGTAAAGCATTTTATTTATTTTTAATGATCCCCTTAGTATGTTTATATATACCACCCTTCATTAAACATGCACACACATGTGCACATACACAAATTGAGGAGATTTAGAAACGTATAACAAAAGAAAAAGAAACAGTTAAGAACAGAAAACATGAAACCAAGAAAGCTCTAGGAGTTGTAAAACCATGGATCAGATGAGACCAGTGAGATATAAAAGTATGATAAGTATGAGCTCCAAGTTTCATTCCAAACTACAAACAACCAAAAAAATAAACAAATGAGAAGTAAACAGGATTGATTCTAGATTTGTAATGTCCATAAAATAAAAACACACATGCTATCAAGGATAATAAAACCACATAAACAGAGCAACACCAACCAACCAAATAAATAAAAGTCAGTGGCTCAGAAGGAGTATAGCTCTTCTGCCTCTGAATTCTTGAAAGTCAAGTTTTCATGATGGTATTGCTCTCAGATTAAATCTGGGAATGTGTCTCTGCCTTTTTCCTGGGTTCTCACGCTGCTGGGCCCTAGGTATTTCACATATACAGACTCTTGGCTCCTTGGTGTAATCCACACGCTGGTCACACCCAATAAGAAACGAACCCCAGCGGGGAACAATGCATAGGTTCAAATCAGGGCATCTGCCCAAACTTTTTGTTAGTAACTTTTATCATGTGTCACAGTAGTTATTTTTAAGTGAGCTGCATATCATGAATTGAGAAACCAAGTAATAGCTCCTTCTCAAGCTATGATCTCATATCAACACTGAACAAATAAAATAGGTATTTTCATCTGTTTTAACAGTACTTAAAGGATTTTTTTAAATGTATATCGTAACATATTTAAATTTTCTACTGAGGGAATTTAAATCTGAAAGCAACAACGCTTTTACACTAAGTGATGTTGCTTACATTTTATATCACTGCAGAGCCATTATTTATAAACGTTTCTATCTCAATTGATTATTTGAGAATCTGAATCTATTTTTTCTCAAATAGAATCATTCCTAGGCTCATTGAATTGATCTTTTATGTTCACTATGGTATATATAGAGTATCATATTTGCTCTCTTACCCATATAATGATTTTATTTGTAATCAATTCTGCTCGGAGTAAAATAAATAACAAGGAAGTTATATATAACTTTTTTTTTCATTTCCTAAAAATCAATAATGAGAATGTTTTTATAGTTTTTTTATTGAATTATAATTGACCTGCAATATTAGTTTCAGTGGTGCAACATAGTGATTCAAAATTTTTATACATTATGGTCGATTACCTTGATAAGATCTAGTTACCACCTGTCACAATACAAAGTGCTTATTATTGACTATATTACCTATGCTGTCCATCAATCCCCATGACTTATTTATTTTATAAGTAGGAGTTTGTACCTCTTAGTCCCCTTTACCTATTTCACCCCTCCCCAACCTCCTCTCCCCTGTGGCAACTGACAGTTTGTTCTCTGTATCTATGAGTCTGTTTGTGTTTTGTTTTGTTTTGTTTGTTTATTTGCTGTGTTTTTTAGATTCCACATGTAAGTGAAATCATACAGTATTTGTCTTTGTCTGACTTACATCTCCTAGCATATATCCTTCAGGTCATCCATGTTGACACAAATGGTTAGATTGCATTCTTCTTTTTTTTTAATGGCTGAGTAACACTTATGTATACCATACTGTTTCCACAGTGGCTGCACCAGTTTGCACTCCCAAAAACAGTGCACTCTTCTCCATATCCTTGCAGACACTTGTTATTTCTTGTCTTTTTGATAATAGCCATTCTGACAGCTGTGAGGTTTTGTCTCATTGTCATTTTGATTTGCATTTCCCTGAAGATCAGTGATGTTTAGCATCTTTTCATGTGTCTGTTGGTCATCTGTATGTTTTCTTTGAGTAAATGTCTATTCAGGTCCTCTGCCCATTTTTAAATGAAGCGGTTTGTTTTTTGTTGAGTTGTATGAATTCTTTAATTTTGGATATTAACTCCTTATCATTATATCATTGGAAAATATCTTCTATTCAGTAAGTTGCCTTTTCATTTTGTTGATGGTTTCCTTCACTGTGCAAAAGCTTTTTAGCTTAATATAGTCCCATTTGTTTATTTTTGTTACTCTTGCAAGAGGAGATATATCCAAAAAAATGTTGCTAAGACCAATGTCAAAGAGCTTACTGCCTATTTTTTTTCCTAGCAATTTTATGGTATCAGGTCTTACATTTAAGTCCTTAATATATTTTGAGTATGTGTGTGTGTGCATGCACATGTGTATGGTGTAACAAAGTGGTCGTTTCTTTTTTTTTTTGTATGTATCTGTCCAGTTTTCCCAAAATCATGTAATAATGATTCTTGACCAAAAGTGAGCTATGAAATCATCTATATTGCTTTAAAAAATACTCCTGTGTCCTCCTGATTAAAAACCAAAGGTTTAATGGGAATATCTTTGCTAACTATATCTTATTCCTGTTATTGATCTTGATTATTCATGCAAATTAGTGTCAGGAATAGTAAAAGTAATTGGATTAAAAACCTTTAAAAATATGTTTTTCAGTAATCTCAATTTCTTACCCAAAGTATTATAATTAAATTCTAAACTTTGGATATTTCATTGGTGCTCTTGATAAAAACCTCAGGGCTTTAACTGGAATAGAAGGAAAACAAAGTTAAGTATTAGAAACTAAAGTTGTAGACAATATTGAAAAATCAGCTTGTAAATAATCAAGAACAAGCAATATTTAGACTTGAGACTATCTTTTTCTCTCTTAGTCATTGATAACCAAAAAATGGATATCAAACATACACAAGAAAATACATGCAATTAGAGGAGAAGCCAAAGCATTTTGGGATAATCTGCTCAGCTGCAATGCACACCTGTCATTCACTTGTTCCTTTGTGGTCCATGCCCATGGTCAAACAGAAAAGACATAACTTTTTTTATAGTTTGTATTATCTATAGCAGTTTTAGGTTCACAGAGAATTTGAGTACGGAAGGTATAGAGATTTCCCATATATGTCCTGCCCCTCACATGCACAATCTCCCCACTATCAACGTCCTCCACCAGAGTGGTGCGTTTGTATACTCCATGAACCTATATTTTTGCATCCTTATCACTCAAAGTCCATAGTTTATCTTAAGGTTCACTCTTAGTGTTACCCATTCTCTAGGCTGGACAAACGTATAATGGCATACCCACCATAATAGTACCATACAATGTATTTCAAAAATCCTCTTTGCACTATGGATTCAGTCCCCACCTCCCCAACCCCTGGCAATCATTGATCTTTCTACTATCTCCAAAGTTTTCCCCTTCCCAGAATGTCATGTAGTTGGAATCTTATAGTATATAACTTTCTCATATAGGCTTTTTTACTTGATAATATGCATTTAAGGATCTTCCATGTCTTTTCATGCTTGATAGTGCATTTCTTTTTAGCACTATTTAGCACTAAATAAAATTCCATTTTCTGTGTGTACCACAGTTTATTTATCCATCCACTCACCAAAGTACATCGTGTTTGCTTTGAAGTTTTGGCAATTATGAATAAAACTGCCATAAACACCCATGTTCAGGTTTTTGTGTGAACATAAGTTTTCACTCCTTTGGGTAAATATCAAGGAGTACAATTGCTGGATCATATGTTAAGAGTATGTTATGTCAAACTTCCTTTCAAAGTGGCTGTACCATTTTGCTTTCCCACCAGCAATGAATGAGAGTTCCTGTTGTTTCGCACATATCCTTGCCAACATTTGGCGTTGTCAACATACTGGCTATTCTTATAGGTGTAGTGGTATCTCATTGTTTTAATTTGCAGTTCCTAATGATACATGATGTTAAGCATTTTTATATGTTCATTTGCCAGATATAGCCTTTTGAACTGATCCAGGCACCCTTTTATTTTGTTGCAACTGGAGATAAATACCACAATAGAACTTCCATTTGAGTCCTCTAAGTTCAGACGGTAAATTTCCCACCCATTGACTCCAATGACTTCAGATAACCCCTCTATCAGCAACTTCGTGCAACAGTATCTCACAACTAAAAGCATATGAGCGGTTTGGTTTGCACCTCTGCTTTCTTCTTAAAACATGAAATGGAAAAGCAAAGAGGAAGAAATGAAGCTAGGCTGATACAAATAAGTTTTAGACTAAAAAGAGGTTTTGAAGGACCCATTCAACTGAATGATCTAATTCCAAGTAAATTTAATAAGAAAAGAATACATGTATATCTTGCTTAAATTAAAACAAAATCCAGTGATTTCAAGCAAATTGCTGATGTGGCACAGCTGTCTTTTTCCTTAGTTCCAGAACTTCAGAAAACTGACAGGATCCCCTGGAGAATGTGCGAGTGGGGTTGGGTTCGCTTCCACACTTCTGTGTGGGGGGCTTTTGTTTGGAACAGATAGGAGGCAGTTGGTTAGTCTGCGAGAGGACGGAAGAGATGTGGAATGTGTTCTTTCGCTTCTCTGGCTGCTTGCCAGCGTTCCCTCGAACACACAGTGCTGTTGGCATACCTGCGGGAAGTGGGACTTGTCCTGGTGGACTCAGGAATAAAATCCAGACAAAAGAGAACCCCTGTATAGTGTAAAACCGGGGGAAATGAGACTAATCTCTGGCTGTGGCTGTCTCATGCTATCCCCTTGAAACCCTGAAAGGAAGTAGCCTCTAAGGAGTTTCTCTTTCTAATATAGCTTCTCTGGGGACAAAAGGTGAAGATCTGACCTGAGAGCTGTGTGTGGGTGGGGAGTAATTGACTGGTTTTCTGATATTTTCCATTTCCACCTGGGTGGGAGATTCATATACTTACTCCCCACCGCCTAACTTTTTCCAGCTGAAAACATAGCGCTGCCCTTCTCCATATGCATTGTTTAATAGAATAAGCAATTGTGTCTTGTAAAAATGTGACCAAAAACAACACATTAGGGAACACAAATATTTCCAAACAAAACCAATATATTGGATTACAGATTCCACCCTAAGCAGAAATATTAGAAGAGAGGGGCTAAACATAATAATATTAATAGGTATAAATAAACTAATAGGTATAAGGGAAGATCTTCCAAATATGAAACCAGAACAAGGAAACATTTAAAAATAGGAACCAAGAAAATATATTAAGTGTAAAAAATGTGATAGTTGAAATACAGAATAAAATACAATGAATGGTATTGAGGAATGATTTTCTTTTTTAAGATTTTATTTATTTATTTGACAGAGAGAAAGCACAAGCAAGGGGAGCAGCAGACAGAGGGAGAGGGAGAAACAGACTCTCGGCTGAGCAGGGAGCCCGATGCAGGGCTCGATCCCAGGACTGGGATCATGACCCAAGCCGAAGGCAGATTCTTAACCGACTGAGCCACCCAGGTGCCCCATGAGGAATGAATTGAAAAACAAACTCATAAATTGCAAAGATCAAATAGAGAAAACGTTCCAGAAAGATTCTGAAAAATCCAGTTTATATTCCTAAAAAGATATGTTAAATGTTACTGTAAAGATAAAATTGAATGTAAAAAGACCTACCACATAAACACTCTTTATTAGAAAAGTTAGTATGGCTGTATAAATATCAGAGAAAAGTAGTTTTTTTACAGCTGGAAGTACAGCTGGAAATAAAGAGGGATATTCATCGTGAAGACATAATCATCTCAAATGTTATGCACCTAGTAAAAAAACTTAAAAATACATGAAACAGAAACTGATAAACATTAAGGGAGACATAGGTAAATCCACAATCATTGATAGAATAACCAAGAAAAATGTTAACAGTACAGTTACAGAAGATTTAACAACACTATCAACAAGGCAGCTAGTATAGTCTAATTAATAAAGAATACTATGTTCATAACCACAGAAAAGATACAATTTTTAAGAGTACTTGGATCTTTCACTAAGGTAGATAATATGCTGATCAATGTGTTTCATATATTTCAAAAGGTTGAAATATTATAAAGTATTTCCCAGCACACAACAGAAATATATTAAAATTGCATTAAAATGTGATATCTTGGGGCACCTGGGTGGCTCAGATGGTTAAACGTCTGCCTTCAGCTCAGGTCATGATCTCAGGATCCTGGAATGGAACCCAGCATCCAGTTCCATGCTCAGCAGGGAGTCTGCTTTTCCCTCGCCCTCTGCCTCTCCCCTTCTGCTCATGCCCTCTCTCTGTCTCTCTCTCTCTCATATAAATAAATAAAATCTTTTTTAAAAATGTGATATCTTGGAAAGTTCCAAATATTTGGAAATTAGGTAGCAAAATTCAAAATCTCATGAATTAATGAAAACAACCCTGAAATTTGGAGATGTTTTTAACTGAAGGATAAATAAGTATAAGAGATAAAAATGTAATGGACAGGGCTAGGAAATGTATAATGTCCCAAAGCTTACGTTAGAAGTTTGAAATCAATGATTTATTTGAATATTGAAAAATTAATGATTTAAATAAAAAAATAAAGTAAATTAAATTTAAATTTGTAAAAATAAGGAAAAATGAAGTGACACATAGAAAACCAATAAAGGAATTAACAAGGCCATAATTTGATTATTTGAAGGGAAAAATTAAACTGACAAAAGTTCACCAAAACACATCAAGTATAAAGAGAAAGTAGAAATTGCCAATATTAGGAATGAATGAAATGACATCACAGCAGATCCTTTAGCTATTAAAAGAATAAGAGTGAAGTAGTATGAAAACATTATTTCAAAAAATTCAACAGCTTTCCCAGGGTCCTGGGATCGAGCCTTGCATGGGGCTTCTCCCTCTCCCTCTGCCTGCTTGAGCTCTCTGTGTCAAATAAAGAAATAAAATCTAAAAAAAAAAAAAAAATCCTTTAAAAGCAGTTTAATCAGGAAGATGGAATAGATGTACTTTTCCCAATTTCTCTCATGAAATACAACTAAAATCTCTATATGGAATATATATAATAAATATAATAAAAGTCTGAAAGTTGGAAAGAAAACAACTTCTAGGACCTCAGGATGCAAGAAAAGATAGAGTGGTGAGTTCTCTAGGTTTTCTATTTTGCCCATATTGGATCTGTAGAAGCCATTAACCTGGAAATGTCAGTGGATACAGATAAGAAAAGCAAACCCACCCCTACCCCAACCTCTTTACTTTAGCCAGAGGACCAGGAACAAGAGAGGCTAGCAACACATAAGATTTTTTTTTTTTAATTTTTTTATTGTTATGTTAATCCCCATACATTACATCATTAGTTTTAGATATAGTGTTCCATGATTCATTGCTTGTGCATAACACCCAGTGCTCCATGCAGAACGTGCCCTCCTCAATACCCATCACCAGGCTAACCCATCCTCCCACCCCCCTCCCCTCTAGAACCCTCGCAACACATAAGATTTTAAACAACAAATACTCTGCTCCAGTCACACACTACCGAAATATCTGTGGCTACACTCCTATTACACCAGCACAGGCTGACTGGTGAGTCTACACACTTGCTAGGCTGCCCCCAACCCCCTGAACCTGATACCAGGGTGATGTCAGACAGGGCTTAGTGGAAGCCTGAGCTCTTCATTCTCACTGGATAGTAGCGAGCATGACAGCCCCCTCTCCTTGGTCTCAGTGGAAATGAGGTAGAGAGCCTAGATTCTACTTCTACCTGGTAATAATGAGGTGCTCCCTCCCCGCTTACTGTAGGGGGTTTGACAGAGGACCCTTAGTGGAGAGTCAAGTCTTTCGCCACCTCCCAGGTGCAACAAGGCCACCTACCCCAACCAAGGTGTCAACTGAGGCCATGCAGTAACAAGGTGCTCCTACCCCTCCAAAGAAGGAAGTGTCAATGGAGACCTAGTGGAAAGCTAGAACCCCCCTTCCCACCCAACAGTAATGAGAAACATACCCACCTTTAGGTGTCAATGAAGACCAAGTACAGAATGTGGATTTCTACATGCACTAGGAGGTAACGAGGCAATGTCCCCCTTCCCCTGTCAGGCTGGTGTCAGAAGAAGCTAGCTAAAACAGAAAGCTTAAGTAATATCTCGTTTCAAAACATAATATCCCAAAGCCCAAGTTTTAAAAAGAAGTCACCTATCATACCAAGAACGAGGGATATCTCAAGCTGAATAAACAAAACAAAACAAAAACCCCAAAACCAAAAAACAAACAAACAAAAAACAAACCACAATATTGATGACAGCATTGAGATGACAGGGATTATAGAATTACCTGATAAAGGTTTTAAAACAGTTGTTATAAAGATGCATAAACAAGCAATTATTAACAAGCTTGAAACAAAAGAAAAAATAGATTCTCAGCAATAAAAGCAAGTCCCAGTAAAGAAATAGAAGATATAAAGAAGAATCAAATGACAATTTTAGAACTGAAAAATATGGTAACTGAAATTAAAAAAAAAAAAACCCTCAAAAAATGAATGGAAGAGTAGAATGAAGAAAACAGAGGAAAGAGCCCATACATTTGAAGATAGACCATTGAAATTATTCAGGCAAAATAATCCTGAAAAAATAGACTAACATACAGAACCTCAGCCTCCTGTGGGAGTATAATAAAAAAAAAAATAACATCCATTTCATTGGAGTTCCAGCAAGTGAGGAGAGAGAGGGAAGAGGTGAAAAAGTAACAAATAAAGAGAAAATGAAAAAAAAAATCATTACAATACCATCCAAAAGCCAGATTTTAAAAATATGTTTAATGTTGCTGAAACAGCTGCATAATCATATAGAAAAACAAAGCAAGAAATATTGAGAAAAGTAACCAAAATACTTAAAATAGGGTAATTTACAATAATGCCAAGAACTAGGAATAAATCCGAAAGATGTGGGAAATGTCTACAGAAAAAATATATTTTTTTAGATATAGTAAAGTAATTACTAAACAAATTAAGAGATAGATCAAACCTTAGGTAGGAAAACAATATTTTAAATATATCAGTTATCCAAAAATTGATCCATAAAGTTTCAATAAAATCCCCAAAAGTTTTTTTTTTTTTTTTTAATCAAAATGATTCTAAAATGTGTGTGGAAATGTGCAGCAGAGTAAGAGTGATACAAAAATTTGTACACTCTTCTGATCAAGAGGTAGGCCTGTTTCCCTTTCCCCTTCTCTTATATTTTGGTGGCCTGGCCAATGGACTGATGTTAAGCCATTTGTAAGCCTAGCCTTTAAGACAACCCACAGCTTTTGGGTTGGCCCCCTGGAGTTCTGAGCCACGATGATAGAAGTCTGTGTAGTCTAACTTACCCATGCTGTGAAGAAGGCAAAGTTAACTAGAGAGACAGAGACAGAGACAGAGACAGAGGCAGACAGACAAACAGATGTTACTCGATTACTTCTAGTCAGCCCCTAACCATTCAAGTTAGTTCAGCAGAAACTCCAGGGACATCATGGCATAGAGGCAAACTGTACCCTGTCTAAATTCCTGACCTACAGAGTAGTGAGAAATAATTTAATAATAATAATAATAATAATAATAATAATAAAATAATTGCTGTTTTAAACCACTAAGGTTTTAGGGGTTTGTTATATAGCAATAGGTACGTAGAACCGTATGAAGATACAGTAAGAATATTACAAAAAGAAAAGGTAAGTAATGATGAACACAGAATTCAAGACAATGCTCAATTCACATTGGACAGCAAAGCAGATGTGTCAATTAGATGGATACTGGTGAGATGTACGTTATTGTCAAAGGTTGTAGGTTTGGTTTTGGGTGGTGGTTTTTTGGGTACTGACAAATTATTAAAAATGAATAATTAACAAACTAAATCTTAATCTTCATTTCCTTTAATTGGGTTATATGTGGACTGATAAGAATGTGTTATAAACCAATTATTGTAATTAATCCAATTTTCATCCCATGATATCCAATAAAAAAATCACAATCTATGGAAGTAGTATAGTAGAGTCTGTAAAATTTTAAGTCTCAAATATTACTAGGAGCTACTAGAACTTCTAGTCTTTTTTTTTTCTTACTCTTTTTCTTGTCTTTCATTGCCTTGCTTCAGGGTTAAAAGTGCTTGTCCAAGGAAAATAAAATACACATTTGACTTCCTTATATTACAAATGCAGAATGATTTATAGGAATTTCAACAGATGGAAAATGTTGGCAGAATTTAATATAACTCTTTCTTCTAATTATTATTTGTTTTATAGAGATGCTAATCTTAAGGACAGGTTAAATCATTATGTTCCTTCCAGGAATAAATCTAGATGAAGTATACAAATTTGCAATGAAATATACTTATATTAATTTGCTGTAGTGAAAGCCTTTATAATAACAGCCTAAACTGTGTAGTGGCTCCTAGAAATGTATTTTTTAAAAGAATGCAGGTTTCATAACAGCCTATTTTTGTTTATTTATTTATTTATTTTTTACTTAGGTTTTTTTTTCTTTTTCTTTTTTTTATTATGTTATGTTAAACACCATACATTACATCATTAGCTTTTTTGTCTTTGTTTTGTTTTTTTTTGTTTTTTTAAGATTTTTATTTATTTATTTGACAGAGAGAGACACAGCGAGAGAGGGAACACAAGCAGGGGGAGTGGGAGAGGGAGAAGCAGGCTTCCCTCAGAGCGGGGAGCCCAATGCGGGGCTCCATCCCAGGACCCTGGGATCATGACCTGAGCCAAAGGCAGACGCTTAATGACTGAGCCACCCAGGCGCCCCTACATCATTAGTTTTTGATGTAGTGTTACATGATTCATTGTTTCCGTATAACACCTTGTGCTCCATGCGGTACATACCCTCTTTAATACCCATCGCCAGGCTAACCCATCCCCCCACCCACCTCCCCTCTGGAACTCTCAGATTGTTTCTCAGAATCCATAGTCTGTCATGGTACGTCTCCCGCTCCAATTTCCCCCACTTCATTTTTCCCTTCCTGCTATCATCTTCTTCTTCTTCTTCTTCTTCTTCTTCTTCTTCTTCTTCTTCTTCTTCTTCTTCTTCTTCTTCTTTTAATATATAATGTATTATTTGTTTCAGAGGTACAGGTCTGTGATTCAACAGTCTTACACAATTCACAGCGCTCACCATAGCACATACCCTCCCCAATGTCTATCACCCAGCCACCCTTTCCCTCCCACCCCCCAACCACTCCAGCAACCCTCAGTTTGTTTCCTGAGATTAAGAATTCCTCATATCACTGAGGTCATATGATACATGTCTTTCTCTGACTGACTAATTTCGCTCAGCATTATACCCTCCAGTTCCATCCACGTCGTTGCAAATGGCAAGATTTCATTCCTTTTGATGGCTGCATAATATTCCATTGTGTATATATATACCACTTCTTCTTTATCCATTCATCTGTCGATGGACATCTTGGCTCTTTCCACAGTTTGGCTATTATGGACATTGCTGCTATAAACATCGGGGTGCACGTACCCCTTCGGATCACTACATTTGTATCTTTGCCCATTTCTTGATTGGATCATTTGTTCTTTGGATGTTGAGTTTAAGAAGTTCTTTATAGATATTGGACACTAGCCCTTTATCTGATATGTCATTTGCAAATATCTTCTCCCATTCTGTTGGTTGTCTTTTCGTTTTGTTGACTGTTTCTTTTGCTATGCAAAAGCTTCTTATCTTGATGAAGTCCCAATAGGCCATTTTTGCCCTTGCTTCCATGGCCTTTGGTGATGTTTCTAGGAAAAAGTTACTGTGGCTGAGGTCGAAGAGGTTGCTGCCTGTGTTCTCCTTTAGGATTTTGATGGACTCCTGTCTCACATTGAGGTCTTTCAGCCATTTGGAGTCTATTTTTGTGTGTGGTGTAAGGAAATGGTCCAGTTTCATTCTTCTGCATGTGGCTGTCCAATTTTCCCAACACCATTTGTAGAAGAGACTGTCTTTTATCCACTGGACATTCTTTCCTGCTTTGTTGAAGATTAGTTGACCATAGAGTTGGGGGTCCATTTCTGGGCTCTCTATTCTCTTCCATTGATCTATGTGTCTATTTTTGTGCCAGTACCATACTGTCTTGATGAAGACAGCTTTGTTAATAGACCTTGAAGACCGGAATTGTGATGCCACCAGCTTTGCTTTCCTTTTTAAACATTCCTATGACTATTCGAGGTCTTTTGTGGTTTCATACAAATTTTAGGATTATTTGTTCCATTTCTTTGAAAAAAGTGGATGGTATTTTTATAGGGATTTCATTGAATGTGTAGATTGCTCCAGGTAGCATTGACATCTTCACAATATTTGTTCTTCCAATCCATGAGCATGGAACGTTTTTCCATTTCTTTGTGTCTTCCTCAATTTCTTTCATGAGTATTTTATAGTTTTCTGAGTACAGATCCTTTGCCTCTTTGGTTAGATTTATTCCTAGGTATCTTATGGTTTTGGGTGCAATTGTAAATGGGACCGACTCCTTCATTTCTCTTTCTTCTGTCTTGTTGTGGGTGTATAGGAATGCCACTGATTTCTGTGCATTGATTTTATATCCTGTCACTTGACTCAATTCCTCTATGAGTTCTAGCAGTTTTGGGGTGAAGTCTTTTGGACTTTCCACATAAAGTATCATATCATCTGCCAAGAGTGAGAGTTTGACTTCTTCTTTGCCAATTTGGATGCCTTTGATTTCTTTTTGTTGTCTGATTGCTGTGGCTAGGACTTCTAATACTCTGTTGAATAGCAGTGGTGATAGTGGACATCCCTGCCATGTTCCTGACCTTAGGGGGAAAGCTCTCAGTTTTTCCCCATTGAGAATGGGTTTTGCTGTAGGTTTTTCATAGATGGCTTTTATGATATTAAGGTATGT